>NC_053028.1:521777641-522077641 GCF_003073215.2 Triticum urartu | reverse complement strand
AGCACTTGATCGTTTAGTTTGTTGCTATTGCTTTCTTCATGACTTATACATGTTCCAGTGACTATGAGATTATGCAACTCCCATTTACCGGAGGAACACTTTGTGTGCTACCAAACGTCACAACGTAACTGGGTGATTATAAAGGTGCTCTACAGGTGTCTCCGAAGGTACTTGTTGGGTTGGCGTATTTCGAGATTAGGATTTGTCACTCCGATTGTCGGAGAGGTATCTCTGGGCCCTCTCGGTAATGCACATCACTTAAGCCTTGCAAGCATTGCAACTAATGAGTTAGTTGCAGGATGATGTATTACGGAACGAGTAAAGAGACTTGCCGGTAACGAGATTGAACTAGGTATTGAGATACCGACGATCGAATCTCGGGCAAGTAACATACCGATGACAAAGGGAACAACGTATGTTGTTATGCGGTCTGACCGATAAAGATCTTCGTAGAATATGTGGGAGCCAATATGAGCATCCAGGTTCCGCTATTGGTTATTGACCGGAGACGTGTCTCGGTCATGTCTACATTGTTCTCGAACCCGTAGGATCCGCACGCTTAAGGTTTCGATGACATTTATATTATGAGTTTATGAGTTTTGATGTACCGAAGGAGTTCTGAGTCCCGGATGAGATCGGGGACATGACGAGGAGTCTCGAAATGGTCGAGACGTAAAGATCGATATATTGGACGACTATATTCGGACATCGGAAAGGTTCCGAGTGATTCGGGTATTTTTCGGAGTACCGGAGAGTTACGGGAATTCGCCGAGGAGTATATGGGCCTTATTGGGCCATACGGGAATAGAGGAGAGAGGCCAAAAGGAAGGAGGCGCGCGCGCCCCCTCTGGTCCGAATTGGACAAGGGGTGCAGCCCACTTTTCCTTGTTCCTCTCCCCCTCTTTCCTTCTCTCCTACTCCAACAAGGGAAGGAGGAGTCCTACTCCCGGTGGGAGTAGGACTCCCCCCTTGGCGCGCCCTCCTCCTAGGCCGGCCGCCTCCCTCCCTTGCTCCTTTATATACGGGGGCAGGGGGCACCCCATAGACACAACAGTTGATCATTGCTCTCTTAGCCGTGTGTGGTGCCCCCCTCCACCATAGTCCTCGATAATATTGTAGTCGTGCTTAGGCGAAGCCCTGAAACAGTAGAACATCAAGATCGTCACCACGCCGTCGTGCTGACGGAACTCTTCCCCGACATTCTGCTGGATCGGAGTCCGGGGATCGTCATCGAGCTGAACGTGTGCTAGAACTCGGAGGTGCCGTAGTTTCGGTGCTTGATCCGTCGGGCCGTGAAGACGTACGACTACATCAACCGCGTTGTGCTAACGCTTCCGCTTTCGGTCTACGAGGGTACGTGGACAACACTCTCACCTCTCGTTGCTATGCATCACCATGATCTTGCGTGTGCGTAGGAAAATTTTGAAATTACTACGTTCCCCAACAGTGGCATCCGAGCCTAGGTTTTATGCGTTGATGTTGTGCACGAGTAGAACACAAGTGAGTTGTGGGCGATATAAGTCATACTGCTTACCAGCATGTCACACTTTGGTTCGGCGGTATTGTTGGATGAAGCGGCCCGGACCGACATTACGCGTACGCTTACGCGAGACTGGTTCTACCGACGTGCTTTGCACATAGGTGGTTGGCGGGTGTCAGTTTCTCCAACTTTAGTTGAACTGAGTGTGGCTACGCCCGGTCCTTGCGAAGGTTAAAACAGCACCAACTTGACAAACTATCGTTGTGGTTTTGATGCGTAGGTAAAAACGGTTCTTGCTAAGCCCGTAGCAGCCACGTAAAACTTGCAACAACAAAGTAGAGGACGTCTAACTTGTTTTTGCAGGGCATGTTGTGATGTGATATGGTCAAGATGTGATGAGATATAAGTTGTTGTATAATATGATTATGTTTTGTTGAAGTTATCGGCAACTGGCAGAAGCCTTATGGTTGTCTCTTTGTTGCATAAGATGCAAGCGCCAAATAATTGCTTTACTTTATCGCTATGCGATAGCAATAGTTGCAAGAGCAATAGTTGGCAAGACGACTATGTGACAACACATTGATATAGATCAAGATGATGGAGATCATGGTGTCATGCTGGTGACGATGGAAATCATGACGATGCTTCGGAGATGGAGATCACAAGCACAAGATGATGATGGCCATATCATATCACTTATATTGATTGCATGTGATGTTTATCTTTTATGCATCTTATCTTGCTTTGATTGACGGTAGCATTATAAGATGGTCTCTCACTAAATTTCAAGATAAAAGTGTTCTCCCTGAGTATGCACCGTTGCCAAAGTTCGTCGTGCCCAGACACCACGTGATGATCGGGTGTGATAAGCTCTACGTCCATCTACAACGGGTGCAAGCCAGTTTTGCACACGCAGAAATACTCAGGTTAATCTTGACGAGCCTAGCATATGCAGATATGGCCTCGGAACACTGAGACCGAAAGGTCGAGCGTGAATCATATAGTAGATATGATCAACATAATGATGTTCACCATTGAAAGCTATTCCATTTCACGTGATGATCGGTTATGGTTTAGTTGATTTGGATCACGTGATCACTTAGATGATTAGAGGGATGTCTATCTAAGTGGGAGTTCTTAAGTAATATGATTAATTGAACTTTAATTTATCATGAACTTAGTCCTGGTAGTATTAGCATATCTATGTTGTAGATCAATAGCTCGCGATGTTGCTCCCCATTTAATTTTGATATGTTCCTAGAGAAAAACTAAGTTGAAAGATGTTAGTAGCAATGATGCGGATTGGAGCCGTGATCTGAGGTTTATCCTCATTGCTGCACAGAAGAATTTTGTCCTTGATGCACCGCTAGGTGAAAAACCTATTGCAGGAGCAGATGCAGATGTTATAAACGTTTGGCTAGTTCAATATGATGACTACTTGATAGTTTAGTGCACCATGCTTAAACGGCTTAGAATCGGGACTCCAAAAATGTTTTGAACGTCATGGACCATATGAGATGTTCCAGGAGTTGAAATTAATATTTCAAGTAAATACCCGAGTTGAGAGATATGAAGTCTCCAACAAGTTCTATAGCTAAAAGATGGAGGAGAATAGCTCAAGAAGTGAGCATGTGCTTAGATTGTCTGGGTACTATAATCGCTTGAATCAAGTGGGAGTTAATCTTTCAGATAAAATAGTGATTGACAGAATTCTCTAGTCACCATCACCAAGTTAGTAGAACTTCGTGATGAACTATAATATGCAAGGGATAACGGAAATGATTCCCAAACTCTTCGTGATGCTGAAATCGACGAAGGTAGAAATCAAGAAAAGCATCAAGTGTTGATGGTAAAACAACTAGTTTCAAGTAAAGGGACAAAGGGAAGAAAGGGAAACTTCAAGAAGAACGGCAAACAAGTTGCTGCTCAAGTGAAAAAACCCAAGTCTGGACCTAAACCTGAAACTGAGTGCTTCTACTGCAAAGGGACTGGTCATTGGAAGCGGAACTACCCCACGTAATTGGCGGATAAGAAGGATGGCAAAGTGAACATAGGTATATTTGTTATACATGTTATTGATGTGTACTTTACTAATGTTTATAGCAACCCCTTAGTTTTTGATACTAGTTCAGTTGCTAAGAATAGTAACTCGAAACGGGAGTTGCAGAATGAACAGAGACTAGTTAAGGGTGAAGTGACGATGTGTATTAGAAATGGTTCCAAGATTGATATGATCATCATCGCACACTCCCTATATTTTCGGGATTAGTGTTAAACCTAAAATAAATGTTATTTAGTGTTTGCGTTGAGCATGAATATGATTGGATCATGTTTATTGCAATACAGTTATTCATTAAGTTAGAGAATAATTGTTGTTCTGTTTTCATGAATAAAACCTTCTATGGTCATACACCCAATGAAAATGGTTTGTTGGATCTCGATCGTGGTGATACACATTTTTATAATATTGAAGCCAAAAGATGCAAAGTTAATAATAATAGTGCAACTTATTTATGGCACTACCGGTTAGGTCATATTGGTGTAAAGCGCATGAAGAAAATCCATGCTGATGGGCTTTTGGAATCACTTGATTATGAATCAGTTGATGCTTGCGAACCATGCCTCATGGGCAAGATGACTAAGACTCCGTTCTCCGGAACAATGGAGCGACCAACAGATTTGTTGGAAATCATACATACTGATGTATGTGGTCCGATGAATATTGAGGCTCGCGGCAGGTATCATTATTTTCTGATCTTCACAGATGATTTGAGCAGATATGAGTATATCTACTTGATGAAACACAAATCTGAAACATTTGAAAAGTTCAAAGAATTTCAGAGTGAAGTGGAGAATCATCGTAACAAAAATAAAAGTTTCTATGATATGATCGCAGAAGTAAAATATTTGAGTTATGAATTTGGCCTTCAATTAAAACAATGTGAAATAGTTTCACTACTCACGCCACCTGGAACACCACAGTGTAATGGTATGTCCGAACATCGTAACCGTACTTTATTAGATATGGTGCGATCTATGATGTCTCTTACCGATTTACCACTATCGTTTTAGGGCTATGCATTAGAGACAGCTACATTCACATTAAATAGGGCAGCATCTAAATCCGTTGAGACGACACCGTATGAACTATGGTTTGGCAAGAAACCTAAGTTGTCGTTTCTTAAAGTTTGAGGTTGCAATGCTTATGTGAAAAAGTTTCAACCTGATAAGCTCAAACCCAAATCGGAGAAGTGCATCTTCATAGGATACCCAAAAGAAAATGTTGGGTACACCTTCTATCACAGATCCGAAGGCAAGATATTCATTGCTGAGAATGGATCCTTTCTAGAGAAGGAGTTTCTCTCGAAAGAAGTGAGTGGGAGGAAAGTATAACTTGATGAGGTAACTGTACCTGCTCCCTTATTGGAAAGTAATTCATCACAGAAATCTGTTCCTGTGACTACTACACCAATTAGTGAGGAAGCTAATGATGATGATCATGTAACTTCAGATCAAGTTACTACCGAACCTCATAGGTAAACCAGAGTAAGATCCGCACCAAAGTGGTACGTTCGTCCTGTTCTGGAGGTCATGTTACTTGACCATGACGAGCCTACGAACTATGAGGAAGCGATGATGAGTCCAGATTCCGCAAAATGGCTTGAGGACATGAAATCTGAGATGAGATCCATGTATGAGAACAAAGTATGGACTTTGATTGACTTGCCCATTGATCAGCGAGCCATTGAGATTACATGGATCTTCAAGAGGAAGACGGACGCTGATAGTAGTGTTACTATCTACAAAGCTAGAATTGTCGCAAAAAGGTTTTCGACAAGTTTAAGGTGTTGATTACGATGAGAGTTTCTCACTCGTATCTATGCTTCAGTCTGTCCGAATCATGTTAGAAATTGCCGCATTTTATGAAATCTGGCAAATGGATAAACAAAACTGCATTCCTTAATGGATTTATTAAAGAGGAGTTGTATATGATGCAACCAGAAGGTTTTGTCAATCCTAAAGGTACTAACAAAATATGCAAGCTCCAGCGATCCATCTATGGACTGGTGCAAGCATTTCGGAGTTGGAATATACGCTTTGATAAGTCGATCAAAGCATATAGTTTTATACAGACTTGCGGTGAAGTCTGTATTTACAAGAAAGTGAGTGGGAGCACTACAGCATTTCTGATAAGTATATGTGAATGACATATTGTTGATCGGGGATAATGTAGAATTATTCTGCAAAGCATAAAGGAATGTTTGAAAGGAGTTTTTCAAAGAAAGACCTCGGTGAAGCTGCTTACATATTGAGCATCAAGATCTATAGAGATAGATAAAGACGCTTGATAAGTTTTTCAATGAGTACATACCTTGACAAGATTTTGAAGTAGTTCAAAATGGAACAGTCAAAGAAGGAGTTCTTGCCTTTGTTACAAGGTGTGCATTTGAGTAAGACTCAAAACCCGACCACGGCAGAAGATAGAGAGAGAATGAAAGTCATTCCATATGCCTCAGCCATAGGTTCTATAAAGTATGCCATGTTGTGTACCAAACCTATTGTATACCCTGCCCTGTGTTTGGCAAGGGAGTACAATAGTGATCTAGGAGTAGATCACTGGACATTGGTCAAAATTATCCTTAGTGGAATAAGAATATGTTTCTCGATTATGGAGGTGACAAAAGATTCGTCGTAAAGGGTTACGTCGATGCAAGTTTTGACACTGATCCAGATGACTCAAAGTCTCAATCTGGATACATGTTGAAAGTGGGAGCAATTAGCTAGAGTAGCTCCGTGCAGAGCATTGTTGACATAGAAATTTGCAAAAGACTTACGGATCTGAATGTGGCACACCCGTTGACTAAACTTCTCTCACAAGCAAAACATGATCACACCTTAGTACTCTTTGGGTATTAATCACATAGCGATGTGAACTAGATTATTGACACTAGTAAACCCTTTGTGTGTTGGTCACATGTCGATGTGAACTATGGGTGTTAATCACATGGTGATGTGAACTATTGGTATTAAATCACATGGCGATGTGAACTAAATTATTGAATCTAGTGCAAGTGGGAGACTGAAGGAAATATGCCCTAGAGGCAATGATAAAGTTATTATTTATTTCCTTATATCATGATAAATGTTTATTATTCATGTTAGAATTGTATTAACCGGAAATATAATACATGTGTGAATACATAGACAAACTGAGTGTCACTAGTATGCCTCTACTTGACTAGCTCGTTGATCAAAGATGGTTATGTTTCCTAACTATAGACATGAGTTGTCATTTGATTAATGGGATCACATCATTAGGATAATGATGTGATTTACTTGACCCATTCCGTTAGCATAGCACTTGATCGTTTAGTTTGTTGCTATTGCTTTCTTCATGACTTATACATGTTCCAATGACTATGAGATTATGCAACTCCCGTTTACCGGAGGAACACTTTGTGTGCTACCAAACGTCACAACGTAACTGGGTGATTATAAAGGTGCTCTACAGGTGTCTCCGAAGGTACTTATTGGGTTGGCGTATTTCGAGATTAGGATTTGTCACTCCGATTGTCGGAGAGGTATCTCTGGGCCCTCTCGGTAATGCACATCACTTAAGCCTTGCAAGCATTGCAACTAATGAGTTAGTTGTCGGATGATGTATTACGGAACGAGTAAAGAGACTTGCCGGTAACGAGATTGAACTAGGTATTGAGATACCGACGATCGAATCTCGGGCAAGTAACATACCGATGACAAAGGGAACAACGTATGTTGTTATGCGGTCTGACCGATAAAGATCTTTGTAGAATATGTGGGAGCCAATATGAGCATCCAGGTTCCGCTATTGGTTATTGACCGGAGACGTGTCTCGGTCATGTCTACATTGTTCTCGAACCCGTAGGGTCCGCACGCTTAAGGTTTCGATGATATTTATATTATGATTTTATGAGTTTTGATGTACCGAAGGAGTTCGGAGTCCCGGATGAGATCGGGTACATGACGAGGAGTCTCGAAATGGTCGAGACGTAAAGATCGATATATTGGACGACTATATTCGGACATCGGAAAGGTTCCGAGTGATTCGGGTATTTTTCGGAGTACCGGAGAGTTACGGGAATTCGCCGAGGAGTATATGGGCCTTATTGGGCCATATGGGAATAGAGGAGAGAGGCCAAAAGGAAGGAGGCGCGCGCGCCCCCTCTGGTCCGAATTGGACAAGGGGTGCAGCCCACTTTTCCTTGTTCCTCTCCCCCTATTTCCTTCTCTCCTACTCCAACAAGGGAAGGAGGAGTGCTACTCCCGATGGGAGTAGGACTCCCCCCTTGGCGCGCCCTCCTCCTAGGCCGGCCGCCTCCCTCCCTTGCTCCTTTATATACGGGGGCAGGGGGCACCCCATAGACACAACAGTTGATCATTGATCTCTTAGCCGTGTGCGGTGCCCCCCTCCACCATAGTCCTCGATAATATTGTAGTGGTGCTTAGGCGAAGCCCTGCGACAGTAGAACATCAAGATCGTCACCACGCCATCGTGCTGACGGAACTCTTCCCCGACATTCTGCTGGATCGGAGTCCGGGGATCGTCATCGAGCTGAACGTGTGGTAGAACTCGGAGGTGCCGTAGTTTCGGTGCTTGATCCGTCGGGCCGTGAAGACGTACGACTACATCAACCGCGTTGTGCTAACGCTTCCACTTTTGGTCTACGAGGGTACATGGACAACACTCTCACCTCTTGTTGCTATGCATCACCATGATCTTGCGTCTGTGTAGAATTTTTTTGAAATTACCACGTTCCCCAACAGTGGCATCCGAGCCTAGGTTTTATGCGTTGATGTTGTGCACGAGTAGAACACAAGTGAGTTGTGGGCGATATAAGTCATACTGCTTACCAGCATGTCACACTTTGGTTCGGCGGTATTGTTGGATGAAGCGGCCCGGACCGACATTACGCGTACGCTTACGCAAGACTGGTTCTACCGACGTGCTTTGCACACAGGTGCCGTAGTTTCGGTGCTTGATCGGTCGGGCCGTGAAGACGTACGACTACATCAACCGCGTTGTGCTAACGCTTCCGCTTTCGGTCTACGAGGGTACGTGGACAACACTCTCCCCTCTCGTTGCTATGCGTCACCATGATCTTGCGTGTGCATAGGAAAATTTTGAAATTACTACGTTCCCCAACAACAGCTGGGGTCTACCGGTCTCGCGTACCTATACTGCTCGGTAAGAGAAATATCTCAATATTTGTTTATGGATGTATGTATGCTGTGTTAAATTATGTCATCTGATCATCAATTGATTTTTGTAGCTGGACAATGCAACGCAGAGGACAAAAGAGAAGTCCAGTATGTGCGGATTTGTCTGGGCCCTCTCTATTTGGATATGGGAGCGGTTGTCGGTGGGTTATCGCGCGAAAATGAAACAAATTCCATGGACGAAGTATGGCGATGACGGCGACAATACTCGATACCCGACCGTCACATACGTTTGGGACAAGGTGAAGGTCTTCATGGGCAAGGCCAATGCGTTGTACAAGGTCTTCACTAACGAGGTGGAAAACCTAACAGCTTACCAGGTATACCAACGAGCTAGTTTTTTTATGTAGCCACTTTCACGGTTGCTTACCGATCTTTTTGTAGGTTAACTAGTGGTCGTATCACAACAGAGATTGGGGTTTCGAGCTCAACTTGATGTGCTTTGAGGACAAGCTTGCTAGCGGTGCATTGTGACAATGATTTGTGTGTAAATCGTCGAGTGGCACTTACCATAGCGTGTGGCCATGCAATTTGATGTATTCCAACAGACCCCATCGGCACGCCCCACCGACACCGGTGGCTTCGACCTTCACTGGTGAGGGCATTGTTCTCTATTACTATGTTTTCGTTATGTTTGACGTTCTTATGATGTTTTATGTTTTATTGTTTGTTATGCCTTGCAGGAAGAGTAGGCAGCATTGTCACTCGATCACGGACTGGGGACACGAGCACGTGGATCACATAAAAGCGTGGAACGAGAGGAGGTATCGCAAAGACGGTGAGAGGAGAGGGGTTGACTGGGATGCGTATGGGCAACACATGAATTGGTATGGTGTTGGTGTGAAGTACTGTGTGCGCTTGAGGCCACAGTGGACGGCAGCCGATATCGCATCACTGCAGGAGGATGACTCCGAGGATGAAGCCTACCATGACAGCATCAGAGAGCTAAAAGGTGAATTTAGGGAGTATAAACCCCTTATGAACAGAGTAGTAAGTTGTGTTCATTTGTTTTGAGCCGGCGGTTGGATGAAATTTACTTTAGTCGGTGTCACTCACTTATTCATGATGCATAAATTTGTAGGCTTCAGAGCTGAACAGAATCATTTTTCATGACTCGGATGCGCTAAGTTATGACCCCGAGACCGAGGAATCTGATAGCAAGTTGAGGGAAACGGTGAACATCGAGCCTTCTAGCCTTACCTTATGTTCGAGTAACCACAAATTTGATCCATGCCATGTTCTTTTTTATTTGTAAGCCAAAACTTGATCCATATTATGTTCTTATTTATTTGTTATTGCAGAAGTTCATGACCCATTGTGGCAAGCTAGTGGGCATGTTTGGGTGTGCTAGCTCGGCTGATGCTCATGTTCCCAGAGGGTCAATGCGTACCATCGCTTCATTGAGCCACGCCGGCGAAGGTTCCTCTAGCCATGCCACATCGTCGTCTCGCATTGTTGAGGAGGCCGAGGGAGAAGATGGTGGGGAAGAAGAGGATGAAGAGCAAGCCGAGGAAGAAGAGGAAGGAGGTGATGAGGAGGAGTACAACAACGATGACGGACCTCCTCCCACTCAGTCAACCTAAGACAAGAGGGAGAAACAGCCAAAGAAGCAATGGAAGAGTCCATCCCCGTTTCAAAAAGAGCTTCCTCCTCATCCACACACGAAAAAGCCAGATGAGACCCGCTCGAAAAGGAATGAGGAGTGTATCTCCAAGAGGGGGAGGAACATCAAGTGAAATGATCATGTTGAACTACTCGCTTAGTTAAACTATTTGCTATTTGTGTTGAACTATGAACGAGAACTTGTTGGCTATGTCGAACTACTTGGTATTGTCGATTGGCTACCTATTTACTATGTTGGACATGTAAACCTATTTGATATGTTGAACTATCATTTATATCGATGTCTGATGCATGTTATAATGTGTAAGATCATATTTTATTTTTATTTGCAAACTATATTGCTGGTGTGCAGAATTTTTGAAATTGAAATGATCAAGTTTTGCACAAAAATTAAGTGAGACAGGACCCTACCGTCGTAGTCCCTGGCGGTAGGGTTGCACACCCTACCATTTTTTTGCAAGTTCTAGTTACAACACCGGGCACATGACCCTACCGCCATAGTCCATGGTGATAGGGTCTGCAACCCTATCGTTATTTTTTTTGCAAGTTCTAGTTACAGCATCAGGCACACGCGTAGGACCCTACCGTCAAGTAGTTCGACGGTAGCTTATTATACCCTACCGCCGGCCTCTCTGGCGATATGGCCGCTAGGACACGTCAGCAGCAAGACAGTTAGATGACGGCGGCTGCCGTTAACCTACCGCCAGGAGCCTCGGCAGTACGCTATGCAACCCTACTGCCAACCATCCGGCGGTAGAAAAATGGTCAGATTGTGATTATTATTTTTGAAACTGGGTTAGATCCGGCTAAACTCCGCGCAAAGGATCAAAACATCAAATTTGGCCGCCCTGGGCTCGGATGGAGCATCAAACAGGCTGTGTTGAGCCAAACTTTGAGCCCTTGTGATCTTTCTTTTGTCTTTTGTCTTTTGAGCTTATTTGCCCTTGTTTGATCGAATGGTGCTTGAGCCTGGTACACAAATCTCGAGTCTATCTGGACTCGCTCTAGCAAGTAACATTTTACTCTCTCCAATCAAAAAGAAAGAAAGTGTCGTGGCTTTAGTTTTGGAGTCGGAGGGAGTACCCTTATTTCTTCCTCGCGTACAAGTCCTTCATTCGTCAGTAGTGTGCGGTTTTTTTTCTTTCGACTAGAGAATTGACCATGCGTTGCAACAGGAGTATAAACATTCTAGTAGACTAACCCGTGATTGCATGTTTATTATTATACTGATGCGCTAAATTCTTAGCAAGTTTTTCTATGCAATTGCCATGATTTACCTGCCATTTTATTGTTGAGCACTTCTTTGGTACGAATTTAATGATTTGTCCAACAAAATATGTTTTTATTTTGATAAGTTAATAAAACATGAGACAATTGATTGTATTTAGGGAGAATGGATGGGGGAGAAATCAGAGATGGGATGAAAAAATCAAAAAGAAGAAGAAAAGAGTGAGACGTACTCCCTCCGTTTTTAAATATTTGTTTTTCTAGAGATTTTAAATGGTCATCACATACGGATGTATATAAACATATTTTAGAGTGTAGATTTACTCATTTTGCTCCTTATGTAGTCACCATTTGAAACCTCTAGAAAGACAAATATTTAGAAACGGAGGGAGTATATAAGAAAAGTTGAATAAAAGAGAGGTGAAATAAGAACCTTCTGTTTTTTTTAAATAGCAGAGAAAATAGAGCAGGGAGCTTCCCAGTGCCGACGAAGAAACGACAGGGGCTCGGCGGGGAACAGGGGATCGCGCGGCAGGCCGCGTCGTTCCACGGCCTTCGCAGTGCGTGTGCCGGTAAAGCGAGACGAAGCGGCGCCCGTGACATGTCTGCGTTGCAGTGCGCGGTGTCGAGTGACAGATAGCAGGAAGCAAGCGGACGAACGGTACTACAGTAGGTAGGTAGGTAGTACGGCACACAGGTCCCGGCTCTGAGTCCGCCTGCGGCACCACGATGCGGAACGCTTTTTCGGGCCTGTGTGGAGGCCACGTTTCCCGCGCAAGCCGAATCGGCGATTCGGAGTTGGCGTGCATGGCAGATGGTCCAACGGCACAGTGGATTTTGTTTTCTTCTCGTGCTGGATTTTTTTACCAGAGGGAAACGGGGTGACGTCCTCGCGGGTTTCGGAGCGTTGTGCTGGATCTGATCGTCTCGGTTGGACCTGTCAGCGTCGCACGTCGCCGTCACACATTCCACGAGATAAATACGAACGTATCCGTGTCCGTGTCTGTGCGTCTGTCGACTTCTCTATCCATCCACATTCACATCAAGGAGATCCTCAAATCATTAGTTAAGGAGCATTTCTCGCAAAAATCACTTCCATCTTCAACTTTAAGCCACTTGTTGTAACATGCAAGTTTTTTCTTTTTTTTAGATCGTTTACTCAAAACGTTTCAATCTCTTAAACTGTGCATCTAAATCTTAAACCGTTTTCATCATTGAATTTCACATGTCGAGTTCTTTAAAAGTAGATCCCATATAGATAGGTTTCAACAAACTTATTTTTGCGAACAAAACCAGACGAAAAACATAACCGGGAAGCACACGTTTTTTTTGCTGATCGTGCCTTTCGCGGAAGCAGACCTATGCCTCTCACGGAAGGAAGAAAAAAAAACACGTTTTTTCTCTGTTTTCAAGAGGCGTGGCCGCGCCTCTTACGGAAGGAAAAAAAAGTTTTTTTCGTTCCCGAGAGGCACATCTCGCGGAAGCAAATTCATGCCTCTCACAAAAAGAAAAAAAACCAAAAATAACCATCTAAAAGACCAAAAACGCGTGCGGAAAAAATAAAAGGAGTGCCCAGAGCGCGACATGTGGGGTGGCTGAGAGCGTCCCAAATGGCGCGCTCTCAGCCCAGCCTAAGTGAACCTTGGGGAGGCTCCCGAAGGAGCGCTCTTTGATTAGTTGCTCTCAGGAGATCCTATTCTCTGAGTCATGCGGTGGAGAGTGGGGTTGGGCGCCCCTTTTTTCTTTGTTTCCTTTCGTTCTTTTGCTTGTTTTTATTTTATTTTATTTTTCTTTTTTATTTTTCTTTTTTGCTTCTTTTGGAATTTAACCAAAATAAGAATTTCAAAAAAAATCTCTGAATTTTAAAACGTTCCTAGTTTAAAATATGTGTAAAAATTAAATGTTACGAATTTCAAATAATGTTCCCGAATTGAAAAAGGTTCTTGAGTTGAAAAAACATTACTAAATTTTAGATTTTTTTAAAAGAATTAAAAATGATTGTTGCCTTAAAAATATTCATAATTTATTTTATTTTTGTGAATTTCAAAAAATGTTCACAAATTTCAGATAAATATCTAAAATCCAGAAAATATTCAAAAATATAAAAAGTTGATCCCAAATTTCAACAAATGTTTTCTGATTAAAAAATCATGAATTCCAAACATGTTTGCAAATTTAAAAAATATTCATGAATTTCAGAAAAAAGTCCATGATTCAAAAAATGTGCACCCAATTTCATAAAATTCCCCCAAATTCGAAGAAAATTCCACCTATTAAAATATGTTAGCAAACTTTTTCTCAAATTGTAAAAAATATTCACCAGTTCAAAAAATGTTCCTGAATTAAAAAAATCGAATTTTTAAAAAACAAGTATTAATGTGCATTACTAAAAAATAAATATGAAAAAGAAAAGAGAGAAATTATAAGAAATAACTTGTAAAGGAAAGCACAGAAAATATGAAGAAAAAACTGTCCACGAAACCTTTCGAAATTGGCCGGACCATATAGCATGCGTACGATGTGGGGGGAGGGGGGTGCGGGGGGGTGCGTGGGCATGCGTTTCGTCAATATCCATCGAACCGTGCTAAATAGTATCTGCTCCCATCACATGCAAATGCGGCAATCTTGGGACTCAACCGACTCAAATTTTGGCCTAGCAGATTCGGGCAGTTGACGGAAGATGAGTTTTTTTATTGCAAATTTTTGTAGGTAGTTTATCAAGCTGACCGCTTGGTGTTGACAGAAGATGAGTTGGTTCCACGCTAGGCCTATATATTGCCTGCTGCGGGACGGAGTGCGCGAGCGCTAGATGGGCCTTTTCTGTGGGTTTTTTATGTGCATCTTTTCTGCGACTTTAACTATGTTTGTTTTTCTTACTTTCACTTTTCTTTTTAAAAAAGCGTTGGGTTTCCTTCTTTATTTTTTTATTTTTAAACTATATAAAAGCACTCAACTGAAATGAATGACTCTCTAAAATTTTCGGATTGTTTCCCTGGCAGCGCTTTCTTTAAAGCCATTAAGGTAGGCATAAGGTGCTCAAGTAATGGATCCACCCGGATCTCAAGGTATATCAAAGCCAATTTTAATTAATAATGATTTGTAATTTAGTAGTGAGCACAAAGTAACATATATCATGTAACAACAAAGTATAACTCTCTTCCTATGCATCTGCATGTCATAAAAGAACAATTCATGCACACATAGTAAAGGCCAATGCATAGTATAAACAGTTTCTTGTAATTCTTTCGTATTGGAAACATAGAGAGGTGGAGATATAGTTCCTCTCTCATAATAATTGCAAGTAGGAGTAGCAAGCACATGCATATTATATTCATCAAAATCATCATGTGTAATAGTAAAACGCAACACATCAATATAATTCTTAATAAGTGCAAACTTCTCCGATATAGTGTAGTCAGGAGAATTCAAAAAGATAATAGGCCTATCATGCATGGGTGAAATAGCAACAATTTCATGTTTAACATAAGGAACTATAACAAGTTCATCTCCATGAGCATAATTTATATTGACATCTTGGCCACAAGCATAGCAAGCATCATCAAAAAAAGATATTTCAAAAGAATCAACGGGATCATAACAATCATCATAGCAATCATCCTTTGGTAAGCACGAAGAGAAACTAAACAATGTATGAGTTGAAGAGTTACTCTCATTAGAAGGTGGGCACGGGTAGCTAATCCGCTCTACCTCCTTTTGTTCTTTGCTCTCCTCATCATCTTTTTCATTCAATGAGCTCACAGTTTCATCAATTTCTTCTTTCATAGACTCCTGCAAAATATTAATCTCTTCTTGGACAGCGGAGGAGACATCGATATATGGTTTAACATAGGCATTAGAAGCATAATTCTCATAACAATATTCTAGTATGGCAAAATTTTCAGATTTATAAAGAGTAGCATCATACTTTTCAATCAAAGAAGCAATTTCATAAGCACCATTAAAAGCAACAAAATTTTCAATTTATTGAGCATCATAGTAATTATAAACACCCTTAGTATACGAAGATACGATTTCATTATCATTAAACTCACATTGGTAGGGAAGGTGTTTCTTAGGGTCTTCAGAACAACAAGTAATATCATATATTTTGCATAAATTCCAAGCATAACATTGCAAACGATGAATTTGATCCAGTAAACATTTCCCCTTTTCAGATATGCGGTGTCGCACATAACAAGCATGCTCATCTAAAGATTTGCCCTCAACTAAGCTAGTTGGGGTTTCAGCATGAGCACATAGGGATCGAAGATGATCCAAGTAATAAGCTTCAGGAGTGTGATAGATTTTGAGTGGTTCTTCAACCATTAGTTCAGTAGGTACAACTATTTTTTTGGTATTTTGCGTTTCCTACCCATAACTAAAGATATAAAAGAACTAAGAATAGCAAATAAAAATTACTTAGTGATAAAGCAAACACGCATACACGAGAATATTCACCCCACGCTATGACTCCCCGGCAATGGCGCCAGAAAAAGGTCTTGATAACCCACAAGTATAGGGAATCAATTGTAGCCTCTTTCGATAAGTAAGAGTGTCAAACCCAACGAGGAGCTAAAGGTAGAACAAATATTCCCTCAGGTTCTATCGACCACCGATACAACTCTATGCACGCTTAGTGTTCGCTTTACCTAGAACAAGTATGAAACGTGTTTTTGGATAGGTTTGCAAGATAACAAAGAGCACATAAATAAAAAGTAGGGGTTGTTTAGATAAAGACACAAATAAAGTAAATATAGCGAGTGTGGAAAAGTGGTGGTAGGAGTTGCGAAATTGTCCCTAAGCAATTGACTACTTTACTAGACCGATAGCAAGTTTTATGTGAGAGAGGCCACTGCTAGCATGTCATCCCTAACTTGGAATTCTATGCACTTATGATTGGAACTATTAGCAAGCATCCGCAACTACTAACGTTCATTAAGGTAAAACCCAACGATAGTATTAAGATATATTGGTCCCCCTTCAATCATGTATGCATCAATTTCTATGCTAGGCTGAAGCTTCGGTCACTCTTGCCCTCCAATACATAGTCCTATCAACATACAACTAACCCTATGGTGTGATCCACGCGTGCGCTCATATGATGGGCACCAAAGGACAGCAACATAACCACAAGCAAATTAAATCAATCATAGCAATTCATCAACCATCGATAGGACAACGAAAATCTACTCAGACATCATAGGATGGCAACACATCATTGGATAATAATATGAAGCACCATGTTCAAGTAGAGGAGACAGCGGGTTGCGGGAGAGTGGACTGCTGTAGATAGAGGGGGGAAGGTGATGGAGATGTTGGTGAAGATGGCATAGGTGTTGGTGAAGATAGCGGTGATGATGATGTCCCCCAGCAGCGTTCCGGCGCCACCGGAAGCGAGAGGGAGAGAGCCCCCCTCCTTCTTCTTCTTCCTTGACCTTCTCCCTAGATGGGAGAACGGTTTCCCCTCTGGTCCATGGCCTCCATGGCATGGGAGGGGCGAGAGCCCCTTCGAGATTGGATATGTCTCTCTATCTCTCTCTGTTTCTGCGTGCTCTGATTCTGCCCTTTCACCGTTTCTTATATATCCGGAGATCCATAACTCCAATTGGATTGAAACCTTCGCTCCGTTTTTCTCTCTCCGAAAATTAGCTTTCTTGCGGCCGAAGAAGAGCATTAACCGCCTTACAGGGGGGGCCCACGAGGGTCAGGGGTGCGCCCAGGGGGTGGGGCGCGCCCCCTGCCTCATGGCTCCCTCGGGCACCGTCTCGCGTTGATTTTCTTCCCATATTTCACATATATTCCAAAAATAATCTCTGTACGTTTTTATCCCGTTTGGATTCCGTTTGATATGGGGTTTCTGTGAAACATAAAACATGCAACAAACATGAACTGGCACTGGGCACTGGATCAATATGTTAGTCCCAAAAATAGTATAAAAAGTTGCCAAAAGTATATGAAAGTTGTCTAATATTGGCATGGAACAATAAAAACTTATAGATACGACGGAGACGTATTAGCATCCCCAAGCTTAATTCATGCTCGTCCTCGAGTAGGTAAATGATAAAAAAGATAATTTTTGATGTGGAATGCTATCTAGCATAATCTTGATCATGTAATCTAATCATGGTATGAATATTAAGACACGAGTGATTCAAAGCAATAGTCTATCATTTGACATTAAGACGATAATACTTCAAGCATACTAATAAAGCAATCACGTCTTTTCAAAATAATATGGCCAAAAAAAGTTATCCCTACAAAATCATATAGTCTGGCTATGCTCCATCTTCACCACACAAAATATTCACATCTTGCACAACCCGATGACAAGCCGAGCAATTGGTTCATACTTTTTAACGCGCTTCACCTTTTGCAACCCTCACGCAATACATGAGCGCAAGCCATGGATATAGCACTATAGGTGGAATAGAATATGATGATGGGGGTTATGTGGAGAAGACAAAAAAGGGAGAAAGTCTCACATCAACGCGGCTAATCAATGGGCTATGGAGATGCCCATCAATTGATGTTAATGCGAGGAGTAGGGATTTCCATGCAACGGATGCACTAGAGCTATAATTGTATGAAAGCTCAAACTGAAACTAAGTGGGTGTGCATCCAACTTGTTTGCTCATGAAGACCTCGGGCATTTGAGAAAGCCCATCATCGGAATATACAAGCCAAGTTCTATAATGAAAATTCCCACTAGTATATGAAAGTGATAACTCAAGAGACTCTCTACATGAAGAACATGGTGCTACTATGAAGCACAAGTGTTATCTGGCTCCCCTACGGGTTCCCACTCCATCCTGCTTCTCACCCCGCCGCCTCCCCCCCCGACCCAGCCTGCCGATCTGCTGCTCCCTCCCACGACTATTCCCTCCTCCCCACGCCTCGGCCCCTCTACCGCCCCCTCGGCTTCTTTCCCGAGCCATGTCCCGCGCCTAGGATGACGGGGACGCCAGTCGCAAGAGGCGGTACAACGAGTACCGGGACCCGCCTCGTCCCTCCCCGGACGCGCTCCCTCGCGAGGAGGACCTGCGCCGGGAGCTCCGAGACCGTGACCGTGACGCCCCCCGCCCGCCTGCCCAGGACGACCGTCGCGATGCTCGCCGGTCCCCCGACCGCTCCTCATGGTGTGGCCGCTCGCACTCCCCCCTCCCGCCTCGGGTGGCTGGCAACCTCGCCACCGCTTCCCATCTCCGACGCAACGGCACGTGCACTCCCCAACCCCTCCCCAGCAACAGCGTCCTTCCTCCCCGCGCCATCCTGCTCTGGCACCGGCCGCCCCTGCCAGGCCGTACGTCCCGCCTCAAGCATCGGCCGCGGCCGCGCCCCCTGCTTCGGGTGCCGCTGGTGGTGGGCCGGCCCGTGGCCGCCAAGGTCCTAGCAAGAAAAATATGAGGCGTGGCCAGGGCCGGTCCGCTCAAAACCAGGCCGGCCGCCAACTCCCCATCTGGCTCCTCTCCACTCCGGGGCCCGGTGTCCGGCCTCCCTGGTCCTCCTTGCTTCAACTGTGGCATCACGGGCCACCTTCAAGTCAACTGCATCAACCCCTCCTGCTGCTACATCTACAAGGACCCTGGTCACCCCGCCGTCCTACCCGGATAGGCCGATCCCCGACAAGCTCCGGATGTATGGTCATGGGATCGAGGGTTTGGGATTCTTCCACATTGAGGTCCCCGACGTCTCGCCTCTACACCATCCCTCCAGGCGGTGGTTACTATGATCGACGGTGTGGCCTCCCCCGAGATGATAGAGGCGGAGCTCAACCACCTATACCGTCGCCAGTGGGATTGGTCGGTCACTCCCATCTCAGGCACCGAGTTCTCTGTGGTCTTCCCCGATGCCGTCAGCCACGACTACGCCACCCGCAGCGACCAGATCACCCTTTCCCTCAACAAGCTCGTCGTCAACATCTCCGAACCGATCCTCGACCCGAAGGTGGTCGCCGTTCTCAACACTGCTTGGATCCTCATTGCCGGACTCCCAGACATCGCGCGGTCTAAGCGTGTTATCTATCAGATGTCTTGGATTTTGGGCAAGGTGATCGTTGTCGATGAGCTTTCCCTCCGCAAGGAAGAGGAGGTGCGGGTTAAGGTCAAATGCCTCGACTCCAACAAACTCCGCTCCACCGTCCGGGCCTTCTTCAATGACCAAGGATTCGATCTCCGCATTGCTCCCGAGCCGCCCAACCATGTGGGGTGCCCTCACTTCTCCGATGATGGCCCTCCCAGTGGCCACCCGGGCCCTCAGGATGATTACCACGGTCGCCACCACCCCCGCTCCCCCATGCTCCGACGATGAGGATGGCTCCGAGGACGCCCTTCCCGCTCTCCCTCGCCGATGCTCCCGCCCTCTACCTCGACCCAGGGCGGGCGGGCGGTCAGGCCCTGGCCCCGCTGGTGAAGGGGCCCCCTCCACTCCTATCCTCGCCTGTCGTCGGAGAGCCCGAGCCCGTGGACAGTGACACCTCGAGCGTGTGGCTCGTTGATACGTATCCAACGTATCTATAATTTTTGATTGTTCCATGCTATTATATTATCAACCTTGGATGTTCTATATGCTATTTTATATGATTTTTGGGACTAACCTATTAACCTAGAGCCAGTGCCAGTTTCTGTTTTTTCCTTCTTTTTGAGTTTTACAGAAAAGGAAAATCAAACGGAGTCCAATTGACATGAAACTTCACGGAACTTATTTTTGGATGAGAAGAAGGCCATGGAGTAAAAGAGTGGGGCCAGAAGAGTCTCGGGCTGCCCACGAGGGTGGGGGCAGCGCCCACCCCCCTGGGTGCGCCTCCCTACCTCGTGGACAGCCCGGAGACTCCCCTGACTTGTTCTCGACGCCAAAACCTCTTATATATACTGAAACTTCCAGAAAGAAAACCTAGATTGGGAGTTCCGCCACCAGAAGCCTCCGTAGCCACCGAAAACCAATCTAGACCCGTTCTGGCACCCTGATAGAGGGGGGAATCCCTCTCCGGTGGCCATCTTCATCATCCTGGCGCTCTCCATGACGAGGGAGTAGTTCACCCTCGGGGCTGAGGGTATGTACCAGTAGCTATGTGTTTGATCTCTCTCTCTCTCGTGTTCTTGATTCGGCACGATCTTGATGTATCGCGAGCTTTGCTATTATAGTTGGATCTTATGATGTTTCTCCCCCTCTACTCTCTTGTGATGAATTGAGTTTCTCCTTTGAAGTTATCTTATCGGATAGAGTGTTTAAGGATTTGAGAACACTTGATGTATGTCTTGCATGTGCTTATCTGTGGTGACAATGGGATATTCACGTGATCCACTTGATGTATGTTTTGGTGATCAACTTGCGAGTTCCGTGACCTCGTGAACTTATGCATAGGGGCTGGCACACATTTTCGTCTTGACTCTCCGGTAGAAACTTTGGGGCACTCTTTGAAGTTCTTTGTGTTGGTTGAATAGATGAATCTGAGATTGTGTGATGCATATCGTATAATCATAGCCACGGATACTTGAGGTGGCATTGGAGTATCTAGGTGACATTAGGGTTTTGGTTGATTTGTGTCTTAAGGTGTTATTCCAGTATGAACTCTAGGATAGATTGAACGGAAAGAATAGCTTCGTGTTATTTTACTATGGACTCTTGAATAGATCGATTAGAAAGAATAACTTTGAGGTGGTTTCGTACCCTACCATAATCTCTTCGTTTGTTCTCCGCTATTAGTGACTTCGGAGTGACTCTTTGTTGCATGTTGAGGGATAGTTATATGATCCAATTATGTTATTGTTGTTGAGAGAACTTGCACTAGTGAAAGTATGAACCCTAGGCCTTGTTTCAACACATTGCAATACCGTTTACGCTCACTTTTATCGCTTGCTACCTTGCTGTTTTTATATTTTCATATTACAAAACCCTATATATCTACTATCCATATTGCACTTGTATCACCATCTCTTCGCCGAACTAGTGCACCTATACAATTTACCATTGTATTGGGTGTGTTGGGGACACAAGAGACTCTTTGCTATTTGGTTGCAGGGTTGTTTGAGAGAGACCATCTTTATCCTACGCCTCCCACGGATTGATAAACCTTAGGTCATCCACTTGAGGGAAATTTGCTACTGTCCTACAAACCTCTGCACTTGGAGGCCCAATAACGTCTACAAGAAGAAGGTTGTGTAGTAGACATCACTCGTCGTCATCCCGGCCTCCTCCCCCCGCTCGCCTGCGGCTCTGGACGCACCTCCGCCCCGACGGCCACAACACCCGTCGTGGACTCCCCTCCTGTCCAGCCGGGCCCGTCGCCTCCGGCTCCTCTATGCACCTCAGGACCCGCCCGCCTCCTACGTCTATCGTCGCCCTAGTTCAGTCGCCACCGCTAGCGGCTCCTGCTGAGTCCCTCGCCGCAGCTCCGACACCGCCAGCACCTGTCTCGGTGGCCTCCCCTCCGCCTCTCCTGTTCCCGCCAGAGCTGGCCATGCGGGACAGGGTGCTGGCGGCCGCCCCTCCACCAACCTCACCTCGCCTGCTTGCCGTTCCCTCCCTGCCGTTGACTGATGCTGGGTGTGCGGGGGCATCCGCCCTGTGTACTCCCTTGGCGGCCCCCCACACCCACCATGGTCCACGGCCTACGCCAGGCGCAGCCGCTCGACGTCAACGTCGGTGACGTCTTAGCGGCGCAGTGCCCGGATCGATGTTGCTCGCCCGGTTGGCAGCCCTGCTGTCGGTGTCAAAACCGGCGGATCTCAGATAGGGGGTCCCGAACTGTGCATCTAAGGCGGATGGTAACAGGAGGCAGGGGACACGATGTTTTGCCCAGGTTCAGGCCCTCTTGATGGAGGTAAAACCCTACGTCCTGCTTGATTTATTCTTGATGATATGAGTATTACAAGAGTTGATCTACCATGAGATCGAAGAGGCTAAACCCTAGAAGCTAGCCTATGGCATGATTGTATGTTGTCCTACGGACTAAAACCCTCCGGTTTATATAGACACCAGAGGGGGCTAGGGTTACACAAGGTCGGTTACAAAGGAGGAGATATACATATCCGTACTGCCTAGCTTGCCTTCCACGCCAAGTAGAGTCCTATCCGGACACGGGACAAAGTCTTCAATCTTGTATCTTCATAGTCCAACAGTCCGGCTATCCGGAGACCCCCTAATCCAGGACCCCCTCAGTAGCCCCTGAACCAGGCTTCAATGACGATGAGTCCGGCGCGCAGTGTTGTCTTCGGCATTGCAAGGCGGGTTCCTCCTCCGGATACACCACAGAAGAGTTTGGATAAAAGGATAGTGTCCGACCCTGCAAATAAGTTCCACATACCACCGTAGAGAGAATAATATTTCCACAAATCTAATCTGCTGACACGTTTTGGCAACATGACATCATGCCATGGCTTGGTGATTATTCGAACCGTTTTTCTTTAACTAGCCCCGCACATAACGCGAGGCGGTTTCTTGACACGTCTTGTCAAAGCAGAGATCCTGTCCCCCTTATTACATGATTCTCATCAATACGGGCGTGGGTAACCCAACCGTGCCATCAATTACGGTGCTTGAGGGATAAGCGAGTTTTACCAGGCTAGTGGGTGCACATAGTTTTGGTTGCCCTTATAAAGGGATAAGGTTTAACCTTTTTCTACCCACGCCTTCTTCCTCCTTGCTCATCTGTCCTTGCGCACTCGAGCTCCAACGCCCAAGTCCACATCCTTCTCCTCAACCTTCTCCAAACATGTCCAGAGCAAGAGGCAAGTGGATGGCTTCCTCCATCACGGAGGGACACGTCAAAAAGTTGCGCGGAGCCGGATACTTATTCGCGAATATCGCGCATCGACTGCCCGCTGCGGGGCAGATTGTTCCTACCCCGGAACCTCGCGAGAGGGTAGTTTTCCTCCACCACTTCCTCCACGGACTGGGGTTTCCCCTCCATCCATTCGTCCGTGGTCTTATGTTCTACTACGGTCTGTACTTTCATGATCTAGCCCCGAACTTCATCCTGAACATTTCGGCGTTCATCGTCATGTGTGAGGCTTTCCTCCGCATCCAGCCCCACTTTGGCCTGTGGCTGAAGACCTTCAATATCAAGCCGAAGGTGGTGGGAGGCCAACAAGCAGAATGCGGCGGAGCCATGGTGGGCAAGATGCCCAATGTTATATGGCTTGAAGGCTCCTTCGTGGAGACCATAAAGGGATGGCAATCGGCGTGGTTCTACATCACCGAGCCGCGCGACACCAACTGGGTGGCTGCCCCCGAGTTTCGATCCGGAATCCCCAAGCGGCTCACCTCCTGGAAAGAGAAGGGCCTATCCTGGGGTTCATCGGTGGAGCTGGACGGACTCCAGAAATGTATCTGAAATATGGCAAGCAAGAAGCTCAAGCTTGTCAACATAGTCCAGGTCATGCTCTTCCACCGGATCCTCCCGTGTCAACAACGGGATTTCAATTTGTGGGAGTTCGACCCGGCCCGGCACCAGACTCTAAGCGAGCTCTTCGACACGACGCACAAGGACGTCTGGAGGGTGCTGTTCAAGGGCGCCGAGGTCCCTCCTTCTCTTACCGAGGACCGCGGGCTAAGTGTGAAGCGCCTAACGCATTCGGTGAGTTCTATACATCCGGTAGGATATTTATTCCCCCCTAGCTTAACCATGTGCGGGGTCTGAGCTCCATGCCTTTGACAGGCCTGGGTGGAGACGTCGGGGCAGATTAACTGTCCGACCCCTCTGCCCGAAGACAATGCGGACGCTCTCGACGGAGATGCTGACTCCGGCTCCTTACCAGGTGCCGGAGAAGACCAAGAAGAAGGCCAAGGGAACCCGAAAGAGTTCCCGGCGCCAGGTGGTATCGTACTCTTCGTCCGAGGACTCCGCGATGCACTCCTCCCTCGAAGACGAGGAGGAAGATGAAGATTCTCCCCATCCAGTCGGGGGAGACAAGAAAAGGAAGGCCGCCCCAACCGGGGGGGGGGGGGGCGAAGGGTCCAAGAAGGGAAGGACTCTCCTTCCGGACTACTGCACCACCGCCGCCGAAGGCGAAGACGAGTGGCTGCTCAGGGCCAAGCCCCTAGCGAAATCGTAAGTATTCGGATACCAGAGTAACTCATAGCCTACCTTCATCACACTGCTTCTCCTAACGCCGAATTATGATTATGCAGACCACCCCGAGCCTGTATCGACGTATCCTCGTCGGACGGGTCCCTGGACTCGTCGGATATGGATAGCGATCCACTTCCGACCGCCACCTCCCGTTTCCCTACGGACAACGCCGAGGTATTGTCTCAAGAGGCACCGGGTCGAGGGGAGACAGTCCCGGAGGCGCCTCAAGGCGACCTTCTGGACTCCGGGAGCAAGGCTCCCGAGGGCTCCGAGTTCGGCCCTCAGCCGAACACCGCACCGGAACCTCCAGTGGTTTCGGACTTGGGCAGGCGGCCTCCTTCCAAAAGGGGCAAGACGCCTATGCCGGTGACCTCTGTCCATCCAGAGGCACCGGGCAATCTGCTGGGAGCGCTTCGCAGCGCTTCCATCGATGAAGAGCACCGCACTATTATGAGTGCGGTGATCCAGAAGGTTCAGTCCGCCAAGAGCGGACTGACTGAAGCCTGTGCCAGCCTTCTAACAGGATTTGAGGTAAGTATTTCAAATATAGGAAAAATATTACCGCATAGACAGTAGCCCCTGATGCTCTGTTCGGTGTTCACAAAGAAAAGCCGAATATAGGATCAAACAATATCGCAGGAGTCTAATATAAGTATGTCTATATGCGTATGCAAGCTTCGCTACTGACCTCTGCCGTACTGACTGCGGAGGTCACCGTACTGAAGCAGGACCTCGAAGGGTCCAAGAAAGAGCTCGGCCTTGCCAAGAGGCAGTTCGAGGAGAACAAAGGTAAGTAGTACCTAGTCTATGGATATATATAAAAAGAATGCGATTGAAAAATGACAGGATCATCTTAAATTTGCCAGGGGCCACGACCGAGGTGGCGACCCTGAAGTAAGCGCTATCCGAGGCCGAAAAAAAAGCGGCCAAGGAGTGCACCGAGCGGGAAAGGCAGGAGGCACGGGTGGGCGAGGTGCAGCAAGAGCTCCACGCTCTCGTGACGAAGCACGAGGCGTTGGAGCTTGACTTGAAGACGCGAGAGTCCGAGCTTGCCGCGGCCCTCGAGAGCGCAAAGAATGCCAAGGCCGAAGCCCAAAAGGCCCTCCAGGAGATTGATGCGATGAAGAAGATAGCAGCAGGTAAGGCATTCTATATGCAAAGCAAGCATGTGAAAGTAAATTACTTGTTACTTACCCGAATCCGGAGCTCTCCAGGAGCATTCGCAGATTTTCCCCGCAGCGTGTCGGATGCCGCACAGTTTTACCAGGCCAAGGAGGGAAGCTCAACGGAGAAGCTATTCTGGTCTCAGAATACTGGGCTGAACACCCTATGCCTCTGAGCGACCAGCTGAAGCAACTGGTCGAGCTGCACAAGGCGGCCGAGCAGGCCATGAAGGGCTTTATAGCCCGGATGTGGCCTGGCGACGCCCTTCCCGGCAGCTACTTCAGCCTGGTGAGGCGGCTTGTGGATGCCTGCCCACGGCTGGAAGTCATTAAGCGGTCCGTCTGCATCGAAGGTGCACGCCGGGCTTTCACCCGTGTCAAGGTGCAATGGGCCAAGATGGACGCCGTGAAGCTGGTGAAGGAAGGGCCGCCGCAGGGCAAGGAGCATCGCCACCCCGAGATGTACTATGAGGGTGTCCTGAAGTGTGCCCTTTCTTGTAGCGGACGAGTGTACGAAAGATGTAATATTTGAGTAAACTTGCTCGTGTAATCCTGTATTATGAAAACTTGTTCATATGCGTTATGCAATGCTTGTTTGAATTTAAAATATTACCTTCTGTTCGGCTGTTTATCAAATCTGAGAGATGGCTAGTCGTCGGCTTCTGCCCCATGCCATGAGTGCTGGGGTGTTAGGGATAAACCTGAGCACTCTTGTTCCCATTTTTGGGTCCTTCGAGGGAGGTGCTCAGCACAACGAACAAGGTAATCGGACTATAATGCGTTATCACTCTCACTTAGCCATAGAATTCTATAATTTTAAATTTCGGCGAAGCCCCTAGTATTCGGAAGGCCGAATTCGGGGCGCTATACACGCCTTAACCCGGACAGGGCCGACTCCTCGCTCTAAGCGGCATAAGTCTTTAGGGACTTGAAACCTCTCGAACACCGACCAGTCTCTCGCCTTATCATGACAGTCAGTTTTAGCTTTCTCTACTGAGGTGCTTAGCCCAGCAGAACCAGGGCACAATCGCAATAGTTCTCCCAGTGCTACCTTAGCCGATATAGTGGAACGTAAGGTACCAAAACATGGGAGCCGGGCAAACCCAACTATTGACCCAAGACATGATTCGGAGCTGATGCATATAATGCTATAAGTTCGGGGTGCCGCACTGTCGAAAGTGTTCGGACTTCTCACGCCGTATTATGGGCTATGCTTAAGCCCCTAGCGTATTGGCCGTACCAGAGTGTACGGGTGCTAGATGTCATGAATGAACATAAATATATATATAAAGGAAGAATGCAATAATAGTCTTAATTCTATGCATTATTTATTCAAAAAGGTGTGTTAAAGCAGAATGATACAAGTAGTGCGATAAGCAAAGAGTAGGACTATTTGACATATCCCTTCCAAGGGCAAGCTGAGGAATAGTATTAAAGCAAGTATTTCACTCATTATCGTAATCCACCTGGGAGTTCCGTGGTGTGACGTGGCTTTCTGCCTCCTTGGTTGCTGCATCATGTGTTCGGCAATCATGCTGCCGGAAAGGATTTCCAGAGATTAAAGTCCTGAAAGAGAAAAATAACAAAGCGGGAAGCCCCTAGTGCGGTTTAAGCTGTGTCTTGGAGCGTGCCGTAGTCGTGCCCCCTCCCTGCCTGTGCCCATGGTATTTTTAATGCGTAATTATGTACGCGTGGCACGGATTTCACTGTTTGGCTGGTACCGGGGTGGGGGCCGCATTGCTATGCGAGCTCGGAACATGCCAGGCGGTCCTGTTGCCGATTACTCCGGGCGCGCTTGAAGGTGTCCGGGTCCTTAATCACCGAACTAGTGGATTGCCTTAAGAGGCTGCTTTGCGCTTCTGCTGCGAGGGCCGCAGTGTGCTCCTCTGTGCGGAGAGAGCGCTCTGTGTTTCCATTGATTGTGATGACCCCCCGAGGTCCTAGCATCTTGAGCTTGAGATATGCATAATGTGGTTCGCCCGAGCAGTGCATGGTAGCCACTGCGGAATGGGACTATGTCGAAGATTAACTCTTCGCTTCGGAAGTTATCCGGAGATCCAAAGACCACTTCCAGTGTTACTGAGCCTGTGCAATGGGCCTCTACACCTGGTATGACGCCTTTAAAGGTCGTTTTTGTGGGTTTGATCCTTGAGGGGTCTATACCCATTTTGCGCATTGTGTCCTGATAAAGCAGGTTCAGGCTGCTGCCGCCATCCATAAGGACTCGAGTGAGGTGAAATCCATCAATGATTGGGTCTAGGACCAGTGCGGCGAATCCTCCATGACGGATACTAGTGGGGTGGTCCCTGCGGTCGAAGGTGATCGGACAGGAAGACCATTGTAGGATCGAAAGTATGTCTAGAGGGGGGTGATTAGACTACTTGACCAAATAAAAATCTAGCCTTTTCTCAATTTTAGTTCTTGGCAGATTTTAGCTATCTTAGCACAAGTCAATCAATCTCCACACAATTCAAGCAAGCATGCAAAAGAGTATATGAGCAGCGAAAAGTAAAGCATGCAACTTGCAAGAGTGTAAAGGGAAGGGTTTAGAGGATTCAAACGCAATTGAAGACACGGATGTTTTGTCGTGGTTCTGATAGGTGGTGCTATCGTACATCCACGTTGATGGAGACTTCAACCCACGGAGGGTAACGGTTGCACGAGTCCACGGAGGGCTCCACCCACGAAGGGTCCACGAAGAAGCAACCTTGTCTATTCCATCATGGCCGTCGCCCACGAAGGACTTGCCTCACTAGCGGTAGATCTTCACGAAGTAGGCGATCTCCTTGCCCTTACAAACTCCTTGGTTCAACTCCACAATCTTGTCGGAGGCTCCCAAGTGACACCTAGCCAATCTAGGAGACACCACTCTCCAAGAAGTAACAAATGGTGTGTTGATGATGAACTCCTTGCTCTTGTGCTTCAAATGATAGTCTCCCCAACACTCAACTCTCTCTCACAGGATTTGGATTTGGTGGAAAGAAGATTTGAGTGGAAAGCAACTTGGGGAAGGCTAGAGATCAAGATTCATATGGTTGGAATGGAATATCTTGACCTCAACACAAGTGTAGGTGGTTCTCTCTCAGAAAATGTGTATTGGAAGTGTAGGTATGTTCTGATGGCTCTCTTCACGAATGAAGAGTGGGTGGAGGGGTATATATAGCCTCCACACAGAATCTAACCGTTACACACAATTTGCCAAACTCGGTGGGACCGAATGGTTAAACTCGGTCGGACCGATTCAGCAAACCTAGTGACTGTTAGGATTTTCGGTGGGACTGAGATTCAACTTGGTAGGACCGATATGGTTAGGGTTAGGGCATAACGTAATCTCGGTGTGACCGATTACACAAACTCGGTGGGACCGATTTTGGTAATAAGCTAACCAGAGAGTTGGTCAGGTAAACTCGGCGGGACCGATTTGCTCATCTCGGTGGGACCGAAATGTTACAAAAGGGAAACAGAGAGTTTACATTGCAATCTCGGTGGGACCGATCGCTCATCTCGGTAAGACCGAAACATTATGAAGGGAAACAGAGAGATTGCTGAAGGAAATATGCCCTAGAGGCAATAATGAAGTTATTATTTATTTCCTTATATCATGATAAATGTTTATTATTCATGCTAGAATTGTATTAACCGGAAACATAATACATGTATGAATACATAGACAAACAGAGTGCCACTAGTATGCCTCTACTAGACTAGCTCGTTAATCAAAGATGGTTATGTTTCCTAACCATGGACAAAGAGTTATTATTTGATTAATGGGATCACATCATTAGGTGAATGATCTGATTGACATGACCCATTCCATTAGCTTAGCACCCGATCGTTTAGTATGTTGCTATTGCTTTCTTCATGACTTATACATGTTCCTATGACTATGAGATTATGCAACTCCCGTTTACCGGAGGAACACTTTGTGTGCTACCAAACGTCACAACGTAACTGGGTGATTATAAAGGTGCTCTACAGGTGTCTCCAAAGGTACATGTTGGGTTGGCGTATTTCGAGATTAGGATTTGTCACTCCGATTGTCGGAGAGGTATCTCTGGGCCCTCTCGGTAATACACATCACATAAGCCTTCCAAGCATTGCAACTAATGAGTCAGTTGTGAGATGATGTATTACGGAACAAGTAAAGAGACTTGCCGGTAACGAGATTGAACTAGGTATTAAGATACCGACAATCGAATCTCGGGAAAGTAACATACCGATGACAAAGGGAACAACGTATGTTGTTATGCGGTCTGACCGATAAAGATCTTCGTAGAATATGTAGGAGCCAATATGAGCATCCAGGTTCCGCTATTGGTTATTGACCGGAGACGTGTCTCGGTCATGTCTACATTGTTCTCGAACCCGTAGGGTCCGCATGCTTAAGGTTTCGATGACAGTTATATTATGAGTTTATGAGTTTTGATGTACCGAAGGAGTTCGGAGTCCCGGATGGGATCGGGGACATGACGAGGAGTCTCGAAATGGTCGAGACATAAAGATTGATATATTGGAAGCCTATATTTGGATATCAGAAGTGTTCCGGGTGAAATCGGGATTTTACCGGAGTACCGGGAGGTTACCGGAACCACCCGGGAGGTATATGGGCCTTAGTGGAAGAGAGGAGAGGTGGCCGGGGCTGGGCCGCGCGCCCCTCCCCCCTAGTCCGAATAGGACAAGGAGAGGGGGGCGGCGCCCCCTTCCTTTTCTCTCTCCTCTTTCCCCCTCCCGAATCCTATTCCAACTAGGAAAGGGGGGAATCCTACTCCCGGAGGGAGTAGGACTCCTCCTGGCGCGCCCTCTCCTGGCCGGCCGCACCCCCCCTTTGATCCTTTATATACGGAGGAAGAGGGCACCCCTAGAGACACAAGTTGATCCACGTGATCATATTCTTAGCCGTGTGTGGTGCCCCCTTCCACCATAGTCCTCGATAATATTGTAGCGGTGCTTAGGCGAAGCCCTGCGACGGTAGTACATCAAGATCGTCACCACGCCATCGTGCTGAAGGAACTCTTCCCCGACACTTTGCTGGATCGGAGTCCGAGGATCGTCATCGAGCTGAACGTGTGCTAGAACTCGGAGGTGCCGTAGTTTCGGTGCTTGATCGGTCGGGCCGTGAAGACGTACGACTACATCAACCACGTTGTGCTAACGCTTCCGTTGTCGATCTACAAGGGTATGTAGATCACACTCTCCCCTCTCGTTGCTATGCATCACCATGATCTTGCGTGTGCGTAGGAAAATTTTGAAATTACTACGTTACCCAACAGTGGCATCAGAGCCTAGGTTTTATGTGTTGATGTTATTTGCACGAGTAGAACATAAGTGAGTTGTGGGCGATATAAGTCATACTGCTTACCAGCATGTCATACTTTGGTTCGGCGGTATTGTTGGACGAAGTGGCCCGGACCGACATTACGCGTACGCTTACGCGAGACCGGTTCTCCTGACATGCTTTGCACAAAGGTGGCTAGCGGGTGACAGTTTGTCCAACTTTAGTTGAACCGAGTGTGGCTACGCCCGGTCCTTGCGAAGGTTAAAACAACACCAACTTGACAAACTATCGTTGTGGTTTTGATGCGTAGGTAAGATTGGTTCTTGCTTAAGCCCGTAGCAGCCACGTAAAACTTGCAACAACAAAGTAGAGGACGTCTAACTTGTTTTTGCAGGGCATGTTGTGATGTGATATGGTCAAGACATGATGCTAAATTTTATTGTATGAGATGATCATGTTTTGTAACCGAGTTATCGGCAACTGGCAGGAGCCATATGGTTGTCGCTTTATTGTATGCAATGCAATCGCGCTGTAATGCTTTACTTTATCACTAAGCGGTAGCGATAGTCGTGGAAGTATAAGATTGGCGAGACGACAACGATGCTACGATGGAGATCAAGGTGTCGCGCCGGTGACGATGGTGATCATGATGGTGGTTCGAAGATGGAGATCACAAGCACAAGATGATGATGGCCATATCATATCACTTATATTGATTGCAAGTGATGTTTATCTTTTATGCATCTTATCTTGCTTTAATTGACGGTAGCATTATAAGATGATCTCTCACTAATTATCAAGAAGTGTTTTCCCTGAGTATGCACCATTGCGAAAGTTCTTCGTGCTGAGACACCACGTGATGATCGGGTGTGATAGGCTCTACGTTCAAATACAACGGGTGCAAAACAGTTGCACACGCGGAATACTCAGGTTATACTTGACGAGCCAAGCATATACAGATATGGCCTCGGAACACGGAGACCGAAAGGTCGAGCGTGAATCATATAGTAGATATGATCAACATAGTGATGTTCACCAATGAAGCTCCTCCATCTCACGTGATGATCGGACATGGTTTAGTTGATTTGGATCACGTAATCACTTAGAGGATTAGAGGGATGTCTATCTAAGTGGGAGTTCTTTAAGTAATATGATTAATTGAACCTAAATTTATCATGAACTTAGTACCTGATAGTATCTTGCTTATTCATGTTTGATTGTAGATAGATGGCCCGTGCTATTGTTCCGTTGAATTTTAATGCGTTCCTTGAGAAAGCAAAGTTGAAATATGATGGTAGCAATTACACGGACTGGGTCCATAACTTGAGGATTATCCTCATTGCTACACAGAAGAATTACGTCCTGGAAGCACCGCTGGGTGCCAGGCCTGCTGCTGGAGCAACACCAGATGTTATGAACGTCTGGCAGAGCAAAGCTGATGACTACTCGATAGTTTAGTGTGCCATGCTTTACGGCTTAGAATCGGGACTTCAACGACGTTTTGAACGTCATGGAGCATATGAGATGTTCCAGGAGTTGAAATTAATATTTCAAGCAAATGCCCGGATTGAGAGATGTTGTAACGCCCCGGATGTAACTTTCCCAATTGTACTCCAACTCTTGCCGTTTCCGGCGTTAAGTTATATTTATTTCCTCGGGTTCGGGTTTTGTCTCCGTGTGTTGTTTTCGTTTTTCATGCATCTCATATCATGTCATCATGTGCATTGCATTTGCATACGTGTTCATCTCATGCATTCGAGCATTTTCCCCGTTGTCCGTTTTGCATCCCGGCGCTTCGTTCTCCTCCGGTGGCCATTTCTAGCTTTCTTTCGTGTGTGGGGGTTAAACATTTCCGGATTGGACCGAGACTTGTCATGCGGCCTTGGTTTACTACCGGTAGACCGCCTGTCAAGTTTCGTACCATTTGGACTTCGTTTGATACTCCAATGGTTAACCGAGGGACCGAAAAGGCCTCGTGTGTGTTGCAGCCCAACACCCCTCAAATTTGGCCCAAAACCCACCAAACTCTGCTCCATGTCCTAGAGCGTTTGATCACGATCGCGTGGCCGAAAACCGCACCTCATTTGGACTCTCCTAGCTCCACTTATGCCTATATATAGCCCCTCCAAATTCGGATCTTCTTCCCCGTCGAAACCCTAGTCCAGAAAAAAAATCCACCGCGTAGGCCGGACACGTCCGATCCGACCGGACGCAGCGCCGCAGCCAGCCAGGCGCCGCCACATGGCGGGCGGACCACATCCCCGCGCCTCCCAGCCGCCGGCCCGTTCGGCCCGAGGCCGGCCCCCGCCTCCGCGTTCCAGGCCGAGCCGCCTCGCCACCCGCGCCGCCATCTCCTCCCTCTCCGGCCGCTGGCGCCGCCCCGCTCCACCGCCCGGAGCCGGTCGGACCTCGCCGCCAAGCCACCGGAGCTCCGGTGAAGCGCCGCCTCCTCCCGGCCACCGCCGCCTCGCCCGACGCCTCGGGTCGCCGCCGCCGCCGTCCTCGACATCCGGGCCCGGCCCTCCTCTCCGTCCCCGGCGAGCCCATCTCCTCCGGCCACCACGACCACCTCGCCGGACATCCTCGGGAGACGCGCGCATGAACAGTGCCCCGAGCCGATCTGGATCTCAGATCTAAAAAAAACCCTAATCTCGGGTTGACTTTTCCCTCTCCTTCCAGATTTTTATGCCTACTTTGACCGCCTGTAACTTTGCATCCGTAGCTCCATTTTGGACATATAATATATCAAAATGTTCATACCGACGAGTACATCATTTCATTCCATTGCATCATTTTCATTTGAGCTCATCTTGATGCCCAAAATGCTGTTAGAAGGAGGCTTCGTGAGTTAAATGTCAGATCTGCTAGTTCATCTTAGACTTTTGTCATTTTTGCCATGATTAATGTGTGCATGCTATGCCTGTGAGTCCTTCATATGTTTTGTTAAGCATTTTGTCTTCTTTCCAGAGGTGCAAATCATGCATTTTTAGGATGTGTGTGGTGACTTGTGAAAGCTCGCAAAGAGAGGCACCCGGGAAATCTGTTTTCAGAGACTTAGTTGTTTTCACTAAGTCTGGGATATTTTAGTTCATGATGCCATATGTTCAGCTTGTTTCCTAGTGATCCGTGCCTCTTTTGAGTATGATCATTAAAGGAGTTTTGTTAATAATGTTATGCTCTATCCATCTATGTCTTTTTTTGCAATTATGGAGCACCATAGTTTGAGTCAATCGAACTCTACTTTTGCTTCATGGTGAATCTGGGCAGATCGTCAACTCGTTTGCGATTTTGCCGACGTTGTTGTAGTTGATCCGTGCATACTATGCCATTGTTCTTGCCATTTCTAGCATGTATTTTGTGCCTTCTTAATGGATGTATGCTTTCCTTGCTGTGACTTGCACCATGGTGAATGCATCAAGCTCGTTTACATGCCTTCGTGAGTTATATTTCAGCATGTCTCAGTTTTCACTAAGTCTGAAAACTGATTGTGTTTTAGCTATGTTCGTGTGCCCGTTAATATATTTTGTGAACCCCTTTGGCCCCAGGTCACTTTGGGACTTTTGTTAAGATTGTTGAGTAGCTCCATGCCATGTTTTTACTTGTCTTAATCAGATCTTGTATCATGTTGTTTTGCTGCTCCGAAGAGGGCTTCGTGATCTGAAATTTCAGACAAGTGTTAATTTCACGAAGTCTGGAATCTGTTTTGCATTTGCGTTTTTGCCATGCTTGTTTGAACCTCATAATGGATGAATTGGCCGTGGCTCAGTGCTAGTATTTTGTTAAGAATCTTGTGTGCATCCCTGCCATGTACTTTGTTGTCACGTTTGGTGGCTGTAGTATGTTCGTTGCATTGCGTTTAGATGCCTACTTGCTGTAAATCGCAGACCGGTGTCATATCTTAAAACGCTTGCCATTTCCAAACCGTAACTCCGTCCAATGATCTTGATATCGTTTTCAAGCGATTTCATCCCCTCTATCCAGTGGCACCCTTGGAATTCCAAGTTGAGGCCAGGTTCATGCATTTCCTGTCATATCTTGCATTTTGCATCCCGCATCGCATCCCGCATAGCATATCATCATTTCTTCATATTGCTTGGTCTTGCACGTGGTTGATTGTATCCTTGTTGCTTGTTTGTCTTGTTGGGTAGAGCCAGGAGACGAGTTCGCTACCGAGGAGCCCGTTGAGTTTGCTTGTGAGGATCCAGTCAACTCTGACAACTGTGCAGGCAAGATGATCATACCCTCGAAATCACTACTATCTTTGCTATGCTAGTTTGCTCGCTCTTGCTATGCCAATGCTACGATGCCTACCTTTTGCTTGTCAGCCTCCCAATTTCCTTGTCAAACCTCTAACCCACCTTGTCCTAGCAAACCGTTGATTGACTATGTTACCGCTTTGCTCAGCCCCTCTTATAGCGTTGCTAGTTGCAGGTGAAGTTTGGAGCCGTTCCTTGTTGGGACATTTATTTACTTGTTGGGATATCATTATATTGCCATGTTATCTTAATGCATCTATATACTTGGTAAAGGGTGGAAGGCTCGGCCTCTCGCCTAGTGTTTTGTTCCACTCTTACCGCCCTAGTTTCCGTCATATCGGTGTTATGTTCCCGGATTTTGCGTTCCTTACGTGCTTGGGTTATAATGGGAACCCCTTGATATTTTGCCTCGATTAAAGCTTTTCCAGCAATGCCCAACATTGGTCTTACCATTTTCCACCTAGCCTTTTCTTTCTCTTGGGTTCTGCAGACTCAAGGGTCATCTTATTTTACCCCCCCGGGCCAGTGCTCCTCTGAGTGTTGGTCCAAACTAGAGCCCCTTGCAGCGCCACCTCGGGGAAACTCGAGGGCTGGTTTTAGTTGTACGGATTGCTTATCTGAGTGTGCCCTGAGAAAGAGATATGTGCAGCTCCTATCGGGATTTGTCGGCACATTCGGGCGGTGTTGCTGGTCTTGTTTTAACCTGTCGAATTGTCTTGTTGTACCGGGTTGCCGAGTCTGATCGGTGTGTCTCGGGTGGAGGTCTATTCCTTCGTTAACCGTGAGAGCTTGTCATGGGCTAAGTTGGGACTCCCCTGCAGGGATTGAACTTTTGAAAGCCGTGCCCGCGGTTATGGTCAGATGGGAATTTGTTAATGTCCGGTTGTAGATAACTTGAACCTTAATTAATTAAAATGAATCAACTGAGTGTGTTACCGTGATGGCCTCTTCTTGGCAGAGTCCGAGAAGTGGACACGGTGTTGGAGTTATGCTTGCGTAGGTTGTTCTTCTAGATTCCCGCTCGCGCTTTGCCTCCTCTTCTCGCTCTCTTTTGCGTATAAGATAGCCACCACATATGCTAGTCGCTTGCTGCAGCTCCACTTATATTTGCCTTATCCATTCCTATAAGCTTAAATAGTCTTGATCGCGAGGGTGCGAGATTGCTGAGTCCCTGTGGCTCACAGATACTACAACTCCAGATGCAGGTCCAGGTGATTCCGCTCCAGGTGACGAGTACGAGCTCAAGTGGGAGTTCGACGAGGACTCTCAGCGTTATTATGTTTCCTTTCCCGATGATCAGTAGTGGTGCCTAGTTGGGGTTCGATTCAGGGCCTTGTCGCATGTTGGGTTCTTTTCTATTTTGGCGCCGTAGTCGGGCCATGAGTGATTGTTTGATGGATGTTATTTATGTACTCTGATGTGACGTGGCGAGTGTAAGCCAACTATGTATCTCCCCCTTTTATTACTTATTACATGGGATGTTGTAATGGTTGCCTGACTTGCGACATTGCTTTCAATGCGGTTATGTCTCTAAGTCGTGCCTCGACACGTGGGAGCTATAGCCGCATCGAGGGCGTTACAGATATGAAGTCTCCAATAAGTTCTATAGCTGCAAGATGGAGGAGAACAGTTCTGTCAGTGAGCATATACTCAAAATGTCTGGGTATAATAATCACTTGATTCAATTGGGAGTTAATCTTCCAGATGATTGTGCCATTGACAGAATTCTCCAATCACTGCCACCAAGCTACAAGAGCTTCGTGATGAACTATAATATGCAAGGGATGAATAAGACTATTCCCGAGCTCTTCGCAATGCTGAAAGCTGCGGAGGTAGAAATCAAGAAGGAGCATCAAGTGTTGATGGTCAACAAGACCACTAGTTTCAAGAAAAAGGGCAAAGGGAAGAAGAAGGGGAACTTCAAAAAGAACAGCAAGCAAGTTGCTGCTCAAGAGAAGAAACCCAAACCTGGACCTAAGCCTGAAACTGAGTGCTTCTACTGCAAGCAGACTGGTCACTGGAAGCGGAACTGCCTCAAGTATTTGGCGGATAAGAAAGATGGCAAGGTGAACAAAGGTATATGTGATATACATGTTATTGATGTGTACCTTACTAATGCTCGCAGTAGCACCTGGGTATTTGATACTGGTTCTGTTGCTAATATTTGCAACTCGAAACAGGGACTACGGATTAAGCGAAGATTGGCTAAGGACGAGGTGACGATGCGCGTGGGAAATGGTTCCAAAGTCGATGTGATCGCAGTCGGCACGCTACCTCTACATCTACCTTCAGGATTAATATTAGACCTAAATAATTGTTATTTGGTGACAGCGTTAAGCATGAACATTATATCTGGATCTTGTTTGATGTGATACGGTTATTCATTTAAATTAGAGAATAATGGTTGTTCTATTTACATGAGTAATATCTTTTATGGTCATGCACCCTTAAAGAGTGGTCTATTCTTATTAAATCTCGATAGTAGTCACACACATATTCATAGTGTTGAAACCAAAAGATGCAGAGTTGATAATGATAGTGCAACTTATTTGTGGCGCTGCCGTTTAGGTCATATCGGTATAAAGCGCATGAAGAAACTCCATACTGATGGGCTTTTGGAACCACTTGATTATGAATCACTTGGTACTTGTGAACCGTGCCTTATGGGTAAGATGACAAAAACACCGTTCTCTGGTACTATGGAGAGAGCAACAGATTTGTTAGAAATCATACATACAGATGTATATGGTCCGATGAATGTTGAGGCTCGTGGTGGATATCGTTATTTTCTCACCTTCACAGATGACTTAAGCAGATATGGGTATATCTACTTAATGAAACACAAGTCTGAAATGTTTGAAAAGTTCAAAGAATTTCATAGTGAAGTTGAAAATCATCGTAACAAGAAAATAAAATTCCTACGATCTGATCGTGGAGGAGAATATTTGAGTTACGAGTTTGGTGTACATTTGAAACAATGTGGAATAGTTTCGCAACTCACGCCACCCGGAACACCACAGCGTAATGGTGTGTCCGAACGTCATAATCGTACTTTACTAGATATGGTACAATCTATGATGTCTCTTACTGATTTACCGCTATTGTTTTGGGGATACGCTCTAGAGACGGCCGCATTCACGTTAAATAGGGCAGCATCAAAATCTGTTGAGACGACGCCTTATGAACTGTGGTTTGGCAAGAAACCAAAGTTGTCGTTTCTGAAAGTTTGGGGCTGCGATGCTTATGTGAAAAAGCTTCAACCTGATAAGCTCGAACCCAAATCAGAAAAATGTGTCTTCATAGGATATCCAAAGGAAACTATTGGATACACCTTCTATCACAGATCCGAAGGCAAGACTTTTGTTGCTAAATTCGGAAACTTTCTGGAGAAGGAGTTTCTCTCGAAAGAAGTGAGTGGGAGGAAAGTAGAACTTGACGAGGTAACTGTACCTACTCCCTTATTGGAAAGTAGTACATCACAGAAATCTGTTTCTGTGACACCTACACCAATTAGTAAGGAAGCTAATGATAATGATCATGAAACTTCAGAACAAGATACTACTGAACCTCGTAGATCAACCAGAGTGAGATCCGTGCCAGAGTGGTACGGTAATCCTGTTCTGGAAGTCATGCTACTAGATCATGATGAACCTACAAACTATGAAGAAGCGATGGTGAGCCCAGATTCCGCAAAATGGCTTGAAGCCATGAAATCTGAGATGGGATCCATGTATGAGAACAAAGTGTGGACTTTGATTGACTTGCCCAATGATCGGCAAGCAATTGAGAATAAATGGATCTCAAGAAGAAGACGGACGCTGACGGTAATATTACTGTCTACAAAGCTCGACTTGTCGCAAAAGGTTTTCGGCAAGTTCAAGGGATTGACTACGATGAGACCTTCTCACCCGTAGCGATGCTTAAGTCTGTCCGAATCATGTTAGCAATTGCCGCATTTTATGATTATGAAATTTGGCAAATGGATGTCAAAACTGCATTCCTGAATGGATTTCTGGAAGAAGAGTTGTATATGATGCAACCAGAAGGTTTTGTCGATCCAAAGGAAGCTAACAAAGTGTGCAAGCTCCAGCGATCCATTTATGGACTGGTGCAAGCCTCTTGGAGTTGGAATAAATGCTTTGATAGTGTGATCAAAGCATTTGGTTTTATACAGACTTTTGGAGAAGCCTGTATTTACAAGAAAGTGAGTGGGAGCTCTGTAGCATTTCTGATATTATATGTGGATGACATATTACTAATTGGAAATGATATAGAATTTCTGGATAGCATAAAGGGATACTTGAATAAGAGTTTTTCAATGAAAGACCTCGGTGAAGCTGCTTACATATTAGGCATTAAGATCTATAGAGATAGATCAAGACGCTTAATTGGAATTTCACAAAGCACATACCTTGACAAAGTTTTGAAGAAGTTCAAAATGGATCAAGCAAAGAAAGGGTTCTTGCCTGTGTTACAAGGTGTGAAGTTGAGTCAGACTTAATGCCCGACCACTCCAGAAGATAGAGAGAAAATGAAAGATGTTCCCTATGCTTCAGCCATAGGCTCTATCATGTATGCAATGCTGTGTACCAGACCTGATGTGTGCCTTGCTATAAGTCTAGCAGGGAGGTACCAAAGTAATCCAGGAGTGGATCACTGGACAGCGGTCAAGAACATCCTGAAATACCTGAAAAGGACTAAGGATATGTTTCTCGTTTATGGAGGTGACAAAGAGCTAATTGTAAATGGTTACGTCGATGCGAGCTTTGACACTGATCCGGACGATTCTAAATCGCAAACTGGATAATTATTTACATTAAACGGTGGAGCTGTCAGTTGGTGCAGTTCTAAACAAAGCGTCGTGGCGGGATCTACGTGTGAAGCAGAATACATAGCTGCTTCGGAAGCAACAAATGAAGGAGTCTGGATGAAGGAGTTCATATCCGATCTAGGTGTCATACCTAGTGCATCGGGTCCAATGAAAATCTTGTGTGACAATACTGGTGCAATTGCCTTGGCAAAGGAATCCAGATTTCACAAGAGAACCAAGCACATCAAGAGATGCTTCAATTCCATCCGGGATCTAGTCCAGGTGGGAGACATAGAGATTTGCAAGATACATACGGATCTGAATGTAGCAGACCCGTTGACTAAGCCTCTTCCACGAGCAAAACATGATCAGCACCAAGGCTCCATGGGTGTTAGAATCATTACTGTATAATCTAGATTATTGACTCTAGTGCAAGTGGGAGACTGAAGGAAATATGCCCTAGAGGCAATAATAAAGTTATTATTTATTTCCTTATATCATGATAAATGTTTATTATTCATGCTAGAATTGTATTAACCGGAAACATAATACATGTGTGAATACATAGACAAACAGAGTGTCACTAGTATGCCTCTACTAGACTAGCTCGTTAATCAAAGATGGTTATGTTTCCTAACCATGGACAAAGAGTTGTTATTTGATTAACGGGATCACATCATTAGGTGAATGATCTGATTGACATGACCCATTCCATTAGCTTAGCACCCGATCGTTTAGTATGTTGCTATTGCTTTCTTCATGACTTATACATGTTCCTATGACTATGAGATTATGCAACTCCCGTTTACCGGAGGAACACTTTGTGTGCTACCAAACGTCACAAGTAACTGGGTGATTATAAAGGTGTGACACCCCAAGACCGGAGCTTCAGATGCCTTCCAGGGTTTCCGGGTTCCGTCGTGTGATTTGTTTGGTTCATTGCATTCATCTTTGCATCATGTGCATTGCATCATGTCATCATGCCATCATGTCATTTCTTTTTGTTAACTCAACCAAATAAAATCGGATGGATCTTCGGTCCATTTAAATCGAGGGATATTCACATGGTGAAATTCTCTTTATAACATATCTCCCAATATGTGTAGGGAGCTATATTAAATATTCCATTTTCGGAATCACCCATGAACACACGTGCAATAATTCCCCATGTCTATTCCTCTTCGAGTTTGACCTTCAAACCTTGCCAATATCTCTCATCTCTTTTATCGAGGCTCCTCCTAAAACCTCAACATTTTTGGACACTTCTATAACCAAGCCCTAGTTCAAACCCATTTGAATTAAATTCAAATGTGTTTGAATGACATCTTTCAATCTTGTCTCCCCTAACTTTCATGGACCGTGCACATTTTTACGAGTCCGTGAAAATTATCCCCGTGCCCAAACTCTTTCTCTAACCTTTCTTTTCTCCCCTTTTTCTTTCTCTTTATTTTTCTGTTTTGAGAAGGGTGAGAAGAGGAGTGAGAAGAGGGAGCCAGGCCGGCCATTTACCTCTAAGCCCATCAGCGAGCCCACCTGGGCCTCTCGCGCTGGCCCACCAGTTCCGCTGCTAACCTAACCCGATCCCCTCCTCCCTCTCGCTCCCACCAGCGCCGCCAGGAGCCCGAGAACCATCTCCCTCGCAGCGCCCCATCCGCTCGATCCCCGTGCTCCAACCGATTCCCTCGACCCTCTCCCTTTGGTTCTACTTGCGCCGCCAGCTCCACCTCCACCTCGCCTCTCCACAAACCCCGCTGTTGCTTCTTCCAGCATCGCAGGATGCGTCCAGGGGACCAATCCCCATGGCACCGTCGTCTCAGGCCATGCCGTCGGTGGGGTCCCGCATACCTCCGCCCGGATCAGCCTGCGCGCCGTTCCCGCCGACCTCGACCTCCAAGGCCCCTTCCCTCGCGCCTCTTCCTCCTTCTCCTTCCCACCTCCACCTCTCATCTCTCTTGTTCTCTGTAACAGGAGCCCAACTCATGGCCGCCGGACCGTTGCCTCGACTCAGTTCTCAACGGAGACGCCGTCGAGCGCCCGGAGCAGCACGTCCCTCCATTCCCTGCGCCGCTGCATCGCCGGAGCAGAAGCTCCATCCGCCCGACCTCCGTCTCCAGCAGTTGCAGGCGAGCGAGCCGCTGCTGCGACCGCCCGCCTCGTCGCGTTCTCCTCCGCCTATGTCCGCCTTGTTTCGTCTCTGTTAGGGCCTGCCTACTGTCGCTGTTGAGCCGCAGGACCTCGATGCCGAGTGCCACATAGTTGGATTCCTCATAGTCACCACCGAACCCGTTTGCATACTTTTGCTGTCGGATGCGCCAAGTCTAGTCGGTCCGGGACCACCTCAAGTTCGACCACTGCACGGATATGCCAAGTTCGTCTATGAACCGTGAGCAACTACCATCGACGTTAAACGTGTACCACTACCACCGCCCGAACGTCTACAGAACATGTACCGTCGACCCTCGAAGAAGCGTGGACGTCAAGATCCTCGTCGTGACTTCGAACATCTACGGAATGTGCACGACTACAAAATGGGTACCACTACCATTGTCGACGACCCGTGTAACGGAACCGTCAAGTTCGACTACCGTCATGTGAACAACTACTTCCTCTACCATCGCCGAATACCACTACTTCCCACGACGATCGTGAACGACTACACCGCTTGACCCGAACCGCTCCGAGAACACACGCTTCGAAGGTATAACCATCGAGACGACATCCGTGATCGAATGCTTGCGATGTTTGAGATGCTCATGTTCGAACCGTGTTCGAATTGTCGATGCACGTTGCCCCTCTTTTGCCTTGTTACCATTGTCGCATGGGACACCCGGAATCCGGGAGCGTCCCACCATCTTTTGCACGCATCCGCACACTTCCCCTTTGCATCGGTATCTCAATCGAGTTACCGGAACTGGAACGTTGCCGTGGCACCGTTTTCATTATCGTTGTCGTGGCACCCCTTTCCTTTCCACCACGGTGACAAATGCTTCATAATGCTCTTGTCAACTTTTAATAAAAATTGCATAAACTTGTTCATGTCATCTTCATCGTGATAACAACAATTAAAATGTTTAAATTGTTGTTGATAAATTACTAAGGCATATGGGGATTTACCGGAAATGTTGTTCGTTGCTTCCGGCCTCATTTAAACTTGCCTAGATAGGTAGTTTTCTTTTGCTTCACCCTCTTGCCTTGTTTAACAACATTTAATATTGTTGGGTACATAAACGAGATCGAACTAAATAACTTGTCGTGGTGTTTCGTCAATATGCAACTCGTTGCATATTGATGTCCACTTAATTTGTAGGGTTGCTTGTGCATTTTGCCATGCCATGCCTCTTTAAACCGGACGTGCATCATACTCGATTGTGCATCATGCCATGTTCATGTGTTGGTTGTTTACTATGTTGTGTGCTTCTTTCCGGTGTTTGCTTCTTCGGGTTGAATCCGGTAACGTCGTGTTGTGAGGATCCGTTCGTCTACGTCCGTTTGTCTTCTTCATGGACTCGTTCTTCTTCCTTGCGGGATTTCAGGCAAGATGACCATACCCTCGAAATCACTTCTATCTTTGCTTGCTTAGTTGCTCGCTCTTTTGCTATGCCTATGCTGCGATACCTACCACTTGCTTATCATGCCACCCATATTGTTGAACCAAGCCTCTAACCCACCTTGTCCTAACAAACCGTTGATTGGCTATGTTACCGCTTTGCTCAGCCCCTCTTATAGCGTTGTTAGTTGCAGGTGAAGATTGAAGTTTGTTCCTTGTTGGAACATGGAGATGTTGTTCCTTGTTGGAACATGTTTACTTGTTGGGATATCACAATATATCTTATTTAATTAATGCATCTATATACTTGGTAAAGGGTGGAAGGCTCGGCCTTATGCCTGGTGTTTTGTTCCACTCTTGCCACCCTAGTTTCCGTCATATCGGTGTTATGTTCCCGGATTTTGCGTTCCTTACGCGGTTGGGTAATAATGGGAACCCCTTGACAGTTCGCCTTAAGTAAAGCTCTTCCAGCAATGCCCAACATTGGTTTTACCATTCACCACCTAGCCTTTTCTTTTCCCTTGGGAGTCGCGCTCCTGAGGGTCATCATTATTTTACCCCCCCCCCCGGGCCAGTGCTCCTCTGAGTGTTGGTCCAACTGAGCGATATCCGAGGCTACCAGGGGCAACTCTGGGCTGGCTTACCCGACGTCTTGCTCATCCGGTGTGCCCTGAGAACGAGATATGTGCAGCTCCTATCGGGATTTGTCGGCACATCTGGGTGGTGTTGCTGGTTTAGTTTTACCCTGTCGAAATGTCTTGTAGAACCGGGATACCGGGTCTGATCGGAATGTCTCGGGAGGAGGTCTATTCCTTCATTGACCGTGAGAGCTTGTGATGGGCTAAGTTGGGACACCCCTGCAGGGATTTGAACTTTTGAAAGCCGTGCCCGCGGTTATGGGCAGATGGGAATTTTTTAACGTCCGGTTGTAGAAAACCTGAAGTTGACCTTAATTAAAATGAATCAACCGCGTGTGTAACCGTGATGGTCTCTTTCCGGCGGAGTCCGGGAAGTGAACATGGTTGTTGGAGTTATGCTTGACGTAGGTTGTTCTAGGATCACTTCTTGATCATAGTTTCTCGATCGTGCTTTGCCTTCTCTTCTCGCTCTCTTTTGCGTATGTTTAGCCACCATATATGCTAGTCGCTTGCTGCAGCTCCACCTCATACCTTTACCTTACCCATAAGCTTAAATAGTCTTGATCGTGAGGGTGCGAGATTGCTGAGTCCCCGTGGCTCACAGATACTTCCAAAACCAGCTTGCAGGTGCCGATGAGTCCGTGCAGTCGACGCAACCAAGCTCAAGGAGGAGCTCTATGAAGATCTTGTCCTTTATGTTGTTTCGTTCTAGTTGATCAGTAGTGGAGCCCAGTTGGGGTCGATCGGGGACCTTTGTCGCACTTGGGGTTCTTCTTTTATTTTGGTTCTGTAGTCGGACCTTGATTGTATTTGGATTATGTAATGCTTTATTCATGTAATTGTGTGAAGTGGCGATTGTAAGCCAACTATGTATCTCTTTCCCTTATGTATTACATGGCTTGTGTGAAGATTACCTCACTTGCGACATTGCTTTCAATGCGGTTATGCCTCGAAGTCGTGCTTCGACACGTGGGAGATATAGCCGCATCGAGGGCGTTACAAAAGGTGCTCTACAGGTGTCTCCAAAGTTACATGTTGGGTTGGCGTATTTCGAGATTAGGATTTGTCACTCCGATTGTCGGAGAGGTATCTCTGGGCCCTCTCGGTAATACACATCACATAAGCCTTGCAAGCATTGCAACTAATGAGTTAGTTGTGAGATGATGTATTACGGAACGAGTAAAGAGACTTGCCGGTAACGAGATTGAACTAGGTATTAAGATACCGACGATCGAATCTCGGGCAAGTAACATACCGATGACAAAGGGAACAACGTATGTTGTTATGCGGTCTGACCGATAAAGATCTTCGTAGAATATGTAGGAGCCAATATGAGCATCCAGGTTCCGCTATTGGTTATTGACCGGAGACGTGTCTCGGTCATGTCTACATTGTTCTCGAACCCGTAGGGTCCGCACGCTTAAGGTTTCGATGACAGTTATATTATGAGTTTATGAGTTTTGATGTACCGAAGGAGTTCGGAGTCCCGGATGGGATCGGGGACATGACGAGGAGTCTCGAAATGGTCGAGACATAAAGATTGATATATTAGAAGCCTATATTTGGATATCGGAAGTGTTCCGGGTGAAATCGGGATTTTACCAGAGTACCGGGAGGTTACCGGAACCCCCCGGGAGGTATATGGGCCTTAGTGGGCCTTAGTGGAAGAGAGGAGAGGTGGCCAGGGCTGGGCCGTGCGCCCCTCCCCCCTAGTCCGAATAGGACAAGGAGAGGGGGGCGGCGCCCCCCTTCCTTCTCTCTCTCCTCTTTCCCCCCTCCCGAATCCTATTCCAACTAGGAAAGGGGGGAATCCTACACCCGGAGGGAGTAGGACTCCTCCTGGCGCGCCCTCTCCTGGCCGGCCGCACCCCCCCTTTGATCCTTTATATACGGAGGCAGAGGGCACCCCTAGAGACACAAGTTGATCCATGTGATCATATTCTTAGCCGTGTGCGGTGCCCCCTTCCACCATAGTCCTCGATAATATTGTAGCGGTGCTTAGGCGAAGCCCTGCGACGGTAGTACATCAAGATCGTCACCACGCCGTCGTGCTGACGGAACTCTTCCCCGACACTTTGCTGGATCGGAGTCCGGGGATTGTCATCGAGATGAACGTGTGCTAGAACTCGGAGGTGCCATAGTTTCGGTGCTTGATCGGTCGGGTCGTGAAGACGTACGACTACATCAACCACGTTGTGCTAACGCTTCCGTTGTCGATCTACAAGGGTACGTAGATCACACTCTCCCCTCTTGTTGCTATGCATCACCATGATCTTGCGTGTGCGTAGGAAAATTTTGAAATTACTACGTTACCCAACAATTACAATCTCATCTCGGTGAGACCGAGATCCCTATCAGTGAGACCGATTTGCCTAGGATTTGTGGCAGTCGCTATGACATTCGAAACTCGGTGGCGCTGGATAGAAAGAATCGGTGGGGCCGAGTTTGAATTTTGGTTTAGGTCATATGTGGATGTGGGAAGGTAGTTGAGGGTTTTGGAGCATATCACTAAGCATTTTGAGCAAGCAAGCCATTAAGCAACACCTCATCCCTCCTTGATAGTATTGGCTTTTCCTATAGACTCAATGTGATCTTGGATCACTAAAATATAAAATGTAGAGTCTTGATCTTGAAGCTTGAGCCAAACTTTTTGTCCTTAGAATTTTGAGGGATCCACTTTCCTCATCCATGCATGCCATTCATTGAGCTTTTCCTGAAATATTAATCTTGGGATAATGTTATCTCAATGATCTATATATTGTTAGGAATTACCAAAACCACCCAGGGATAGTTGCACTTTCAATCTCCCCCTTTTTGGTAATTGATGACAACATATAGGTCAAAGCTTCGACAAATGATAATAAGAGTGAAAGATATCGTCGCTTTGAGAAGTATGTGAAAAGCAAGAGCTCCCCCTAAATTTGTGCATATCTTAAGATTTGCTTTGGACTGCAAATGCACAATGAGTTAGGATCATGGGTTACTCTTCCATGTCACATACATCTTGGTGGAGCGCTCAAAATGATAAGAATTAAATACATGCACTCCTCACCAAGCAAAGTGAATGATCATATAAGGATAAGTGAGATAATATCATCTAACAAGCATAAGTGTAGCTTATGATCAACCACATGATCATCATTGTCTCACAGAAAATGGCATAGTATCTCAAGCAATCAAAAGACAAACAAAGTTCAACCAAGAAGACAAGAGAAAACAAAAGCAAACTCTCTCTCTCTCTCGAAGCCTATGATCTCTACATTTTTCTCCCCCTTTGGCAACAAGTTACCAAAAAGTTCATAGAAAATGCATAGCACTAGAACGTCTCTCAGGCTTGGTCTTCAGGTGGTGGTGTCCGGAGAACTCCAAGGATGAAGGCTTCAGTGGAAGTAGATGGAGCTGCTGGGGTAGGTGCTGGAGCTGGCGGCACTGAAGCTGTATCTGGTGCAGATGAAGTGGCTCTAGTGTCTGGTACAGGCACTGCAGCAGATCTCTGAGCTCGAGGCACTCTGGCAAATGCATCAGTGGTTGTCTTGCCCTTCCTCTCCTGCATGTCATCCTGTAGCTGCTCCACAACAGACTGAATCTCAGTTACTTTGACATCTAAATCATAGAATTTTTGTTCCATGATTCTTTTCAGGCTCTGCTGGTTTTGAGTTAGGCTGGCCAACCCCTTCTCAATCCTCAGCGTTGATGCTATTAAATAACCAAGCTGGTCCTGCTTGCTTTTCAAAAAGTACTCAGATGCCTCCTCTTGAGTTGGCATCTTGGCAGCCTTCTCCTTCTTTGCTTGTGCTTGCACTGAGGAGGGTTTATCTTCATTCATCACAACTTGATTGTCCTCGAAGTCTGGGTAGATGGGCAAGTGTTCCTTATCCAACAGGTATGTGCATGTGCCCATCTTTAAGTTTATCAACTCCTGGATCTGTGGGGCATATCCACAACTTCTTTTCTGGTCTGCTGCAGTCCTCTTGATAGTCTCAACTATAAGGCTCATGACCTTGAACTTCTGTGGCACATCAAATATATGTAGCAAGTTAATGGCATGCCCTCTGATCATGTTGTGGTCACCTGACTTGGGCAAAAGAGTGTGCCTTAGGATCCAGTTGATCGTTGGCAGTCCTGACAGAAGAAAATGGACTAACCCAAACTTGAAAGTCTCAAGAGCATCTTCAGGAATCTCCTTGTACATCTGTGACATAGAATTGTGATCCATCTTTTTCTTGGCATAAACATCCAAGTCATCTTCACTTTCCTTTGGGGCATTGATCAGATTGGCCCATTCCTCAATAGTTGATTGGTACCTTGTACCTTCAGACATCCATACTATCCTGACATCTAGATAGAAGTGTGTTGTGGAGTGGAATTGCATTATGAGCTCCTCATTCCACTTTGTGAGCTTCTCCCCAACAAAGTCTGCAACTCCACAAGCACGGAAGCTGTCAAACACACCAGGATAGTGTTCCTCATTTTCCTTCATGTAGGTCCAGTTGACCCACCTCATATCACACACTATAGGCTTCTTATCCAACAAAATTGTCTCATAGAAATCCTGTTGTTCCTTTGTGTGGAACCTGTAATCAACAGCAGTCCTTCTCCTGGTAGCATATGGATCTGTCTCTCTCCATTTCCTTAGTCCTGAGTCTCTCCTGATCTTCATGTTTTCAGCCACAGGATGAGCATCATTGTGGTCTGGAATTTTTGGCTTCAATTTTCTCAAAACATGCTCTTCATCTTCTTCTTCAGCGACAGTCTCAGGCACTGGGGCCTTGTTCTTCTCAGCAGCTGGTATGTTTCTGGTATTTCTCTTTGGTGCAGTCTTGGGCTTGAAGGCAGCTTTGGGTGCTTCTTTGGGCTTTGATGATGCAGCCCATGTCCTGATAGCATCACCCATAAGCTTTTGTGCCTTGGGTGCTGGTGCAGCAACCTCTTCTTCCTCTTCTTCTTCCATCATGGAAGCCTTTCCAATCACTCTGGCCATGGTCTTCTTGACCCTTTCCTTCCTTTTCTTTCCTTCTGTAGCAGGCTCTTTGGGTTGAGATTCCAAAGATGCTTGAGAGGATGCTCTGGCCTTAGACATTGGTTGTCTTCCTGCTGGCCTTTTGATCTTCATCCCTGGCTTAACTGCAGCTGAGCTGTACTCCTTCTTAACCACTTTCTTCTTTGATGTGGCCTCATCCTCAGTGGCCACATAGTCTTCATCCTCAGACTCTGAAGTTTTCTTCTTGCTTGCTCTAGTGGCAGCCTTTGGCAAATTGCTTGGGGTGCTCCTGCTACCATCATCTGAACTGCTAGAGGGACTAGTGCCCTCACTCAAGTGAACCTGCTTCTCTGACCTGTTCTGGCTGTCACTCTGGTCAGACATGTTGCAAACACTAACTGCAGACCCTGTGAATAGATATAGATGAGATAGAGTGGATGAGCATCACAAAATGCAGAGGTTTTTGCAAAAGAATGAGTCAAAAACTTAGTTTTAGTTTTCCACAGAAAGCATTTCAGATCAACTGATTTGTAAACTCGGTGATACCGAAGCAGCTGTTGGAGCCTAAACTAGTGAACTCGGTCAGACCGAGTCACAGTTCGGTGGCACCGAGACTGCTAGGGTTTCACAAAGTACTGAACTCGGTCACACCGATTTGCAATTCTCGGTCAGACCGAAAATTACATGTGCAATGGCCTGAGCCGAATCGGTGGTACCGAGTTCCACAACTCGGATGGTCCGAGATGGTTTCGTCGGAAACCTAACCCTAAATTTTCGATTCAACTCTAATCTACAGAGTGTTTTGACTGGATAGAAGCGTTTCAATCGTGGTAAGAATCATAATGAACACAATGTGCTAGGAATCGGACGGGGATAGCACTGTGATCGAGTCCATACCCTAGTTCGGTGATGAACTCGCTATGGCGGCAACGGCGGGGAAGAATTTCGTTGACGACGGCGGAGACCAGCGACAGGAGGCGGCTGGCGACGAGGAGGACAATCTGGAGACCCTGGAGGCAGAGCGAGCTATGCGCGGGCGAAGGGGTTTTAGAGAAATTTCCAAAATTTTGCCCGTGAGTATATATAGCCCGACCCTGTCGGTGTGACCGAGTGGAACAACTCGGTGGCACCGAGATGCATAACTGTTGACAGTTACAGCAACTCGGTGTGACCAAAAAGTTCAAATCGGTTGCACCGAGATTGAAAACCTAGATCGACTTAGTGATCTCGGTATGACCGAAATGGATGAATCGGTCAGACCGAAATGCACAAAGAAGTTTTGGAAGTTTAAGTCTATGACGAATCGGGGACTCCGAGTGCTCCTCACACAGAGTGGTTCGAATCTGACTTGATCAAATTTTGTGATGCAGCATGGATAGAGTTTGAGACGAGAAAAGCATAGATAGCTAGAGAGGGTTCTTAGGCATTATTGTCCATCCACTTGGCAAAAGAAAACCAATCAATCAAAACAACAAGTAGATGTCCTCGAATGAGTAAAATATGCAATCAACATGCTCACACAATAAAATGGCAATTGAAATATGTGGCAAAGCATGCACAACCAATTCTAGCATCTATCAAACAATTTGCGATGACTAGGTCATCTATATATGAGTATATTGACTTAGGAGTCAAATGAGAACATTTGATCATAGGTCATACTCATCGTTTAAGGACAAGTGGGGTTACCACTTTTACATAAAGCATTGTTGTGTTCACACCATTAGAGTTGCTTTAGCTCAATTCTTAGAGTAAAGCTCCCCCTAGATGTGAGATCCCCCCTAAGAGGGATGAACTAACCTGGGTTTTGTCGATGATGACTTCATGTAGATGTTGAAGATGTGGATGATCAATGTTGATGTAGATCATTTGGAGCTATCCATTGGAGTGAGTTGCACTTTCAATACCTACATGGGTTAGTCCCACAAGGAAAAAACAAGGATATCCATAGACATAGAGTGATGCACACACAAGATGATGTCTATGAAAGCTTTTAGGTTACCTTGTCCCTTGTCTTACCAACAAGATGGTTTGTGACTCCTTGAACTAGTGCAAGATGTGGAAGTTGATTGCACTTGTTCTTGCCAAGATGATAAGAGTGAAGTATGTTGGTGGAGTCACCCTCAAGAACTCTCTAGTTCTTCTTCTTCGGGATCCACACCATCTTGATGGGAATCCTCGGTGTTGTAGTTGTACTTGATGAAGTGGAACTTGAAGTAGTCTTGGGAACCCACTTGACCAAGGCCTTAGGATCTTCTTCAAATGCATCAATTTCCTCTTGAAGCTTGTCCTTGACTTTTTGCTTGTGGTCTTGTGGTGGAAGATCATCTTGAGCTTGTGTCCCTTTGAAAGAAGTAGGATCATACTTCTCTTGTTGAGGAACAAACTTCGTCTTGGGGTATTGATCTTCTTCCCACTCAACTCCATTGGCATTGAACTTTCGTTCAAAACCAACACCTTGATTCTTCCGGTGCCTTCCTTGCTTGCGCACAATTTCCTCGAATTGCTTACTTTCGGCAAGGCTCTTGTAAACACCTTTCTCTATAATTTCCTTCAATAAGCTATTTTCTTGCTCAAGTGTAACTTGGCTAAGAGAATCATTAGTGGAATCAAGAGAACTACTAGAAGCAACAATATTGGATTTAGCATGATTATTGTTACTACGAGAGGAAGAATCTTTCTTGTTCTTGTTACTAGACTTGACTTGAGGCATGTAAGTGGATAAGAGTAAACACTTGGCAATGTAAGAAGAACTTTTCTTGCGAATATCATCATTGATTGCTTTTAAGAACTCATGCTCTTGCTCAAGGTTGAGCTTTTCAAAGCGTAATTTCTCATGAGTCCTTAAAAGTTCTCGATGATCTCCTAAGATAGTTTCATGAGCTAACTTAAGAGTGTTTAGTTCTTTAGTTAGAGACTCAATCTCCTCCTTATTATTATCATTCGTTTTATCTTGATTAGCATGATTAATTGACGTTTCATCATAGTATTCATCACTAGAGTTGTCAACAAGTAAATCATCATCACCTAACAAGTCATCTTCATCACTATTGAAATCAACATACCCGGGGTGTGATACCTTTGGGCCTTTAGCCATGAAGCATGTTCCAACTCCTTCATTTGGTGAGTCAAATATGTCGTAGGAGTTGGTTGTCACAAGTGCTAGACCGGCAACACCTTCATCTTGAGTATATTCGGAGTCGGAGTGATAGCTTCTCTCGGAGTGATTGTTGGAGTCGGAGTCGGATACCCATTCACCAACGTGAGCTTGATGTCTTCGTTTTGTGTAGCTCCTTGATGACTTGTCCTTTCTTTTCGAATCCTTGCTTCTCCGTGAGGGTCTTCGTTCATAACTATCATCTCTACTCCTTCTTTCTCTAGATGGTGATTCTTCTCTTCTACTTCTTCTTTTGGGAGAATCTTCTCTTCTCTTGTAGGGGGGCGTACACTCATTGGAATAGTGTCCGGGCCTTCCACAGTTGTAGCAGTTTCGCTCTCGACTAGAAGATCTTTTGTCATTGTAGGACCTTGACTTGGATCTTCTCTCTTTGCTTCTACTCTTGTAGAACTTGTTAAAGTTTTTCACCATTAAGCTCAATTCTTCATTGAAGGTTTGTTTCTCACTCGATGATGTGGGGGCTTCACATGAGGCTTTGTAAGCACCACTTGATTTGTTGTGAAGTTCCTCTTTATCCTTGAGTGACATCTCATGAGTAACAATTCATACGATGACTTTCGTTGGCTTGAGATCTTTGTAATTGGGCATCATTTGGATCAATGTGCACACGGTATCATATTTTCCATCCAAGGCTCTTAGGATCTTCTTGATGATGAATCTATCGGTCATCTCTTCACTCCCTAAGCCGGCAATCTCATTTTTGATAAGAGAAAGCCTAGAGTACATTTTAGCGACACCTTCACCATCCTTCATTTTGAACTTGTCAAGTTGACTTTGAAGCACATCCAACTTGGATTCCTTGACGGAGTCGGTACCTTCATGCATGTCAATCAAAGTATCCCAAATTTCCTTTGCATTCTCAAGACGGCTGATTTTGTTGAATTCTTCGGGGCACAATCCGTTGAAGAGGATATCACAAGCTTGAGCATTGTATTGTAGCATCTTCAACTCATCCGCGGTAGCTTCACGATTCGGTTCTCTCCCATCAAAGAATTCACCTAGCAAGCCAACACACACAATAGCCCAAACGGCGGGGTTATGTCCAAGAATATGCATTTTCATCTTATGCTTCCAACTAGCAAAATTAGTACCATCAAAGTAAGGACCTATACGGTGATAATTTCCCTCGCTAGACGCCATACTCTCCTAGGTTGTGAAACCAAGGCTATGACCACCAAAAGCTATGGAAATCAAAGCAAATGGAGACCAAAGCTCTGATACCACTTGTAGGATCAAAAGTATGTCTAGAGGGGGGGTGATTAGACTACTTGACCAAATAAAAATCTAGCCTTTTCTCAATTTTAGTTCTTGGCAGATTTTAGCTATCTTAGCACAAGTCAAGCAATCTCCACACAATTCAAGCAAGCATGCAAAAGAGTATATGAGCAGCGGAAAGTAAAGCATGCAACTTGCAAGAATGTAAAGGGAAGGGTTTAGAGGATTCAAACGCAATTGGAGACACGGATGTTTTGTCGTGGTTCCGATAGGTGGTGTTATCGTACATCCACGTTGATGGAGACTTCAATCCACGGAGGGTAACGGTTGCGCGAGTCCACGGAGGGCTCCACCCACGAAGGGTCCACGAAGAAGCAACCTTGTCTATTCCATCATGGCCGTCGCCCACGAAGGACTTGCCTCACTAGCGGTAGATCTTCACAAAGTAGGCGATCTCCTTGCCCTTACAAACTCCTTGGTTCAACTCCACAATCTTGTCGGAGGCTCCCAAGTGACACCTAGCCAATCTAGGAGACACCACTCTCCAAGAAGTAACAAATGGTGTGTTGATGATGAACTCCTTGCTCTTGTGCTTCAAATGATAGTCTCCCCAACACTCAACTCTCTCTCACAGGATTTGGATTTGGTGGAAAGAAGATTTGAGTGGAAAGCAACTTGGGGAAGGCTAGAGATCAAGATTCATATGGTTGGAATGGAATATCTTGACCTCAACACAAGTGTAGGTGGTTCTCTCTCAGAAAATGTGTATTGGAAGTGTAGGTATGTTCTGATGGCTCTCTTCACGAATGAAGAGTGGGTGGAGGGGTATATATAGCCTCCACATAGAATCTAACCGTTACACACAATTTGCCAAACTTGGTGGGACCGAATGGTTAAACTCGGTCGGACCGATTCAGCAAACCTAGTGACCGTTAGGATTTTCAGTGGGACTGAGATGCAACTCGGTAGGACCGATATGGTTAGGGTTAGGGCATAACGTAATCTCGGTGTGACCGATTACACAAACTCGGTGGGACCGATTTTGGTAATAAGCTAACCAGAGAGTTGGTCATGTAAACTCGGTGGGACCGATTTGCTCATCTCGGTGGGACCGAAATGTTACAAAAGGGAAACAAAGAGTTTACATTGCAATCTCGGTGGGACCGATCGCTCATCTCGGTAAGACCGAAACGTTACGAAGGGAAACAGAGAGATTACAATCCCATCTCGGTGAGACCGAGATCCCTATCAGTGAGACCGATTTGCCTAGGGTTTGTGGCAGTGGCTATGACATTCGAAACTCGGTGGCGCTGGATAGAAAGAATCGGTGGGGTCGAGTTTGACTTTTGGTTTAGGTCATATGTGGATGTGGGAAGGTAGTTGAGGGTTTTGGAGCATATCACTAAGCATTTTGAGCAAGCAAGCCATTAAGTAACACCTCATCCCTCCGTGATAGTATTGGCTTTTCCTATAGACTCAATGTGATCTTGGATCACTAAAATATAAAATGTAGAGTCTTGATCTTGAAGCTTGAGCCAAACTTTTTGTTCTTAGAATTTTGAGGGATCCGCTTTCCTCATCCATGGCATGCCATTCATTGAGCTTTTCCTGAAATATTAATCTTGGGATAATGTTAGCTCAATGAGCTATATGTTGTTAGGAATTACCAAAATCACCTAGGGATAGTTGCACTTTCAACCATGGGTTAAACTTTGGGGCGACTGGCTCCAACGCATATATGTCCCTGAGCGCACGCTTCCGCTCCCTCTTGGGGATGTGGGTTGCGTATATCATGTTCACCGTCCGCACTTGTGGGGGGAACCTCTTCTGTCCTCCGGTGTTCGGCTACCGGGGCTCCTCCTCGTCATCGCTATGTGACCCCTTATCTTTGTTTTCGGCATTTATCTTGCAAGCCTGCTTGAACACCCAACAATCCTTGTTGGTGTGGTTGGCTGGCTTGTCGGGGGTGCCATGTATTTGGCACGAGCGATCGAGTATGCGGTCCAAACTGGACGGGCCCGGAGTGCTTCTTTTGAATGGCTTTTTCCGCTGACCGGGCTTAGAGCCTTTGAATCCGGCACTGACTGCCGTATCCTCGGTATTGTCGCTGTTAATGCGGCGCTTATGCTTGTTGCGACGTGACCTGCCATTGCCATCCTTGGTATCCGAAGTACCATGGTTCTTTGATATGTTATTGCTGTGAGCCAGCCAGCTGTCTTCTCCCGCACAAAAGCGGGTCATGAGTGTCGTGAGGGCTGCCATAGATTTCAGCTTTTCCTGACCAAGGTGCCGGGCGAGCCACTCGTCGCGGATGTTGTGCTTGAAAGCTGCTAGGGCCTCTGCATCCGGACAGTCGACGATTTGATTTTTCTTTGTTAGGAACCATGTCCAGAATTGCCTGGCCGATTCCTCTGGCTGCTGAATTATGTGGCTCAAGTCATCGGCATCTGGTGGTCGCACGTAAGTGCCCTGGAAGTTGTCGAGGAATGCGGCTTCCAGATCCTCCAACAGCCAATGGACTCTGCTGGCAAGCTATTGAGCCAATGCCGAGCTGGTCCTTTGAGCTTGAGTGGGAGGTATTTAATGGCGTGTAGATCATCACCGCGGGCCATGTGGATATGCAGGAGGAAATCCTCGATCCATACCGCAGGATTTGTTGTGCCGTTGTATGATTCTATATTTACGGGTTTGAAACCCTCTGGGATTTGATGATCCATTACTTCGTCTGTGAAGCATAGGGGGTGTGCGGCGCCTCTATATTGGGCTATGTCGCGATGCAGCTCGAATGAGTCTTGCCCGCTGTGTTCGGCCCAGCCAGACTTACTTTTACTGTATCCGGCGTGGCGATTATCGTATTGCATAGTGGCGCGCCCTTGTGATCCGTAGATCGATCTTGCATGTTTTGCTTTGTCCTCCAATACGTCTCGTAGGTCTGGCGTATTTCCCCATGCCTTTTTATTTGAATGGCGCCGGGGTGCGGGCTGAGCTTTTGGCTGGAATGCCTCTCTGTTGCGGCCACGAGGTGGTCGGTCAGCTGCGTCATACGCCGGAGATGTAGGTTTTGGTGCATCCTCCTCCAGTCGGGGTAGCAACCTGCACTTTGGGTAACTCTTGGAGGGGCGTTCGAGTTTATATTCCTCGGCCGCCAGGACTTCACTCCATCTGTCAGCTACCAAATCTTGATCAGCTTGAAGCTGATGCTGCTTTTTCTTAAGGCTATTTGCCGTGGCTATAAGCAGGCGCTTGAAGCGCTCTTGTTCGACGGGATCCTCTGGCACGACGAATTCGTCATCGTCGAGGCTTGCCTCGTCTTCGGAGGGAGGCATGTAATTATCATCCTCCGCCTCTCCGTCTGCCGCTCTTTCTAGAGGGTTGGCTTCTCCATCCTCCTGCCCTAAATCTTGCTGGAGGGGATTGTTGCCGTCTTCGGCACTGTCCGGAGTGCTATTATCTTGTGTGCCGGTATCACCACTTTTGCCTTGGCGGGACTTAGAGCGGCGTCGCTGACGCCGGCGCTTGGGTTGCTTCTTGGAGGGGTCATCCTCCGTTGTCTCGTCATCATTGCCTTCTTTGGGTGTGTCCACCATGTATATATCGTATGATGAGGTGGCTGTCCAGTGCCCTGTGGGCAGCGGTTCCTCTTTGCCTCCCACATCGTCGTCCATACCGTCGATCTCTTCGGAGTCGAAGTCGAGCATGTCGATTAAGTCATCGACAGTGGCCACTAAGTGGGTGGTGGGTGGGCGGAAAATTTCTTCGTCATCCGCATCCCAATCCTGCCGGGCGTAGTTCGGCCAGGACTCTCCTGACAAGGAGAGAGACCTTAATGAGTTCAGTATGTCGCCAAAGGGCGAGTGCTGAAAAATATCCGCGGAGGTAAACTCCATGATCGGCGCCCAATCGGATTCGACAGGAACGGGCGCAGGCGGTTCGAAGTCCGTGGCCGGAGAAGGATCCGACAGTTTGGCAACATGGCTCTCGTGAAGGGTAAGGTCGATATTCGGCTTGATCGCCGCTGAGGATACGGCCTCCGTGACGGGGTCTATCCACCCGTCCATGGATGGCGCAAATGGCTCCGAATTGAGGGTCGGAGCGGCTGCCGGTGCGATTTCTTGAACACTGTCCGATGGTAGAGCTAAATCCTACTCATCGTGACCGTGTGGCGCACAAGGCAGGGGCTCGAATCCGTCGAAGATCAAGTCTCCGCGGATATCGGCCGTGTAGTTTAGGCTTCCAAACCTGACCTGGTGGCCAGGGGCGTAACTTTCGATCTGCTCCAGATGGCCAAGAGAGTTGGCGCGCAGTGCGAAGCCGCCGAACACAAAGATCTGTCCGGGGAGAAAAGTCTCACCCTGGACTGCATCGCTATCGATGATCGTAGGAGCCATCAAGCCTAATGGCGACGACACAGAGGAACTCTCAATGAAAGCACCAATGTCGGTGTCAAAACCGGCGGATATCGGGTAGGGGGTCCCGAACTGTGCGTCTAAGGCGGATGGTAACAGGAGGCAGGGGACACGGTGTTTTACCTAGGTTCGGGCCCTCTTGATGGAGGTAAAACCCTATGTCCTGCTTGATTTATTCTTGATGATATGAGTATTACTAGAGTTGATCTACCATGAGATCGGAGAGGCTAAACTGTAGAAGCTAGCCTATGGTATGATTGTATGTTGTCCTACGGACTAAGACCCTCCGATTTATATAGACACCGAAGGGGGCTAGGGTTACACAAGGTCGGTTACAAAGGAGGAGATATACATATCCGTACTGCCTAGCTTGCCTTCCATGCCAAGTAGAGTCCTATCCAGACACGGGACAAAGTCTTCAATCTTGTATCTTCATAGTCCAACAGTCCGACCAAAGGATATAGTCCGGCTGTCCGGAGACCCCCTAATCCAGAACTCCCTCACCCACTCTCCACATCTCGAAGCGGGCTGAGCTCCGGGCCGCGGCACGCAACCTCGAGCCAGGTACCTCGGTCATCCCCGCAAATTCTTCTACTTGCTCATTCTCTGCTTTGGAGTTGGTCCCGCTTGGACATCTAGCTAAGGTCACGGCCGACTCCAATATAGTGTTCAGGGGGGAAGTTGATCCCCCCTTAGTCCAGATCGAGGCCATCCGTGCTTGGGAAATCCTGGATGGCCGGTTGGCGGAGGCTCGTGCTCGCTTGGCTTCCTCCTCCTCGGAGGCTAGCGGCCCCCTTCCGTCCGCCCCGCCATCCCGCCCGGCTGCTCCCGCCCCTGGAGATATGTGGCCGCACCCGGTCTCGCACCACCGCCCTTCACGCGCAAAGCGCCTCCTGTGTCCTGGGGTCAAGCAGCCCCTCAATGGCGGTTTGATGCGGACTCTTTTCTGGAACATCCGTGGTTTCAGCCAAGATGGTCGGCGCCGCCAACTCATCGAATACATGTGCGAGGAGCGAATTGACATTGTAGCAATCCAAGAGATCATGCGAACTGACTTCACCCTGGCCGAGCTCGAGCACCTGAGCACTCACCTGTTTGCCTGGCATTGGCTCCCTTCTAGTGGGATCGCCGGGCACTCGGGTGGCATTCTATTAGGTGTCAAGGATGCCACATTTGAGGTTGGTAGCATGGATAGGGGCGAGTTCTTGAGCATGGAAATCTTTGAACGTGCCCTGAACTTCAAATGGGAGATCATTATAGTTTATGGCCCCGCCGACCACCGGCACTCGGTGTCCTTCCTTGACGAGCTCAGGAGGAAGGTGTCTGCGGCCCACCTCCCGGTCGTCATCAGTGGCAACTTCAACCTTCTACAATTTGTGGAGGATAAGAATAACGATCTAGTTAACTTCCCTCGCATGCAGCTGTTCAATGACTGCATCTCTGACCTCAGTCTGCGGGAATTAGATAGGATTGGTGCCAGGTTCACCTGGACCAACCGCCAGGCCGACCCGACTCGCTCCGTGTTGGATAGGGTCTTGGTCTCTCCTGAGTGGGATCTGAGATGCCCTCTTGCTTCTCTCCGCGCCATCATGTGTATTGGTTTGGACCACGTCCCTCTGCTTCTGTCTTCCCAGGATGAACGCCCCCCCACTGCCTCTAGATTCCGCTTTGAGACTTTCTGTCTTAACCAGAATGGTTTCGCTGATGTCGTGCACGGCCGTTGGCTCGAGGCCCGCCTCGCATCCCACAGGTCCATCTCTGTTGTGGACGATTGGCACTTCTGTGCCAAGCGCTCTCGCCAGTTCATGAAGGGGTGGGACGCGAATCTTGGGCGGTACCTCTGTCTCCGCAAGAAGGCCCTCCTTGACGCCATTCAGGCTCTAGACCTTCGGGCTGACTCGTTGGGACTCTCTCCTAACGAGTGGATGCAGTGCTACGATCTTGAAAACCAGCTTATGGTCATCTACACCGACGAGGAGTCTTATTGGCGCCTTCAGGGTACCCAAAAGTGGGTCCTCAAGGGGGACGCGAACACCGCTTACTTCCAGGCGATTGCCAATGGTCGTAGGCGGGGTAATACCATTCCCCTTCCGTGGGATGGAGAGACCCTCCTGCAGCGGCCTGCTAACATCCGCGCTCATGTAGACGGTTTCTATCGCGCCTTGTTTTCAGCCCGCCCGGGGGGGCTTAGCTCTTGCACCGCACTTCTGGGCCGGCCCACAGTGCATCTCGGCCGCAGACAATGCGATCCTCATGGCTCCGTTGTCCGAGGAGGAAGTGTGGCTTGCAATTAAACGGATGAATCGCTCGTCCTCCCCAGGCCCTAACGGCCTTCCGGTGAAGTTCTTTCAGACGTTCTGGCCCGCCATCAAGCAGGAGGTCATGGCTCTCTTCGAGGAGTTTTATGTTGGCTCCATCGACCTCAAGTGCCTTAACTATGGGATTATCACTTTGATTCCCAAGGTCTCGGGCGTCTTCGACATCCGCTAGTTCCGTCCTATCACGGTGATCAATGTGATCTTCCGCATTCTTGCCAAGGGGTACGCCAATAGGGTGGCCCCTTTAGCTGACCGAATCACCCACCCAGACCAATCGCCTTTATTCAGGGCCGATATATCTTGGATGGGGTACTGGTCTTCCATGAAGTCCTGCATGAGGTCCGCTCCAAAAACCTCAAAGCAGTTTTCCTGAAGATTGACTTCCATAAGGCGTATGACATGGTTAGCTGGCCCTTCCTTCGGGAAGTGTTGCTAAGGAAAGGGTTCGATGATCGTTGGGTGTCCCGGGTCATGCAGATGGTATCGTCAGGTCGCACCACGGTGAACATTAATGGGGAAATCGGGCCCTACTTCCCCACCTTTTGTAGGGTTAGACAGGGAGACCCCTTTTCCCCGTTCCTGTTCAACATGGTGGTTGATGCCTTAGCCTCAATCATGGATAAGGCCAAGGCCGCCGGCCACATTCTAGGCATTACCCCGCACTTGGTGGAGGGCGGCGGTGTATCCCTCCTCCAATACGCCGATGACACCATCATCATGGTGCAAGGCTCGGCGCCAGAGATTTCGAACTTGAAATTCCTACTTCTATGTTTCCAACACATGTCGGGCCTCAAAATAAACTTTGATAAAAGCGAGGTGATGGTTCTGGGATATTCGCCCTCTGAGAGCCAGAGTATCGCTAATCGACTTAACTGTCGGTTGGGGACATTCCCTACTACCTACCTAGGGGTCCCCATTAGTGACGCCCGTCTGTCCGTGGCCGATCTGCGGCCCTTGGTGCTCAAGCTACATCACCGCATCGAGCCGTGGCAGGGGCGATGGTTATGTCTACTACACAACCTTCTTCTTGTAGACGTTGTTGGGCCTCCAAGTGCAGAGGTTTGTAGGCCAGTAGCAAATTTCCCTCAAGTGGATGACCTAAGGTTTATCAATCCGTAGGAGGCGTAGGATGAAGATGGTCTCTCTCAAGCAACCCTGCTACCAAATAGCAAAGAGTCTTTTGTGTCCCCAACACACCCAATACAATGGTAAATTGTATAGGTGCACTAGTTCGGCGAAGAGATGGTGATACAAGTGGTATATGGATAGTAGATATAGGTTTTTGTAATCTCAAAATATAAAAACAGCAAGGTAACGAATGATAAAAGTGAGCGTAAACGGTATTGCAATGCGTTGAAACAAGGCCTAGGGTTCATACTTTCACTAGTGCAAGTTCCCTCAACAATACTAACATAATTGGATCACATAACTATCCCTCGACATGCAACAAAGATTCACTCCAAAGTCACTAATAGCGGAGAACAAACGAAGAGATTATGGTAGGGTACGAAACCACCTCAAAGTAATTCTTTTCCAATCAATCCGTTGGGCTATTCCTATAAGTGTCACCAACAGCCCTAGAGTTCGTACTAGAATAACACGTTAAGACACAAATCAACCAAAACCCTAATGTCACCTAGATACTCCAATGTCACCTCAAGTATCCGTGGGTATGATTATATGATATGCGTCACACAATCTCATATTCATCTATTCAACCAACACATAGAACCTCGAAGAGTGCCCCGAAGTTCCTACCGGAGAATCACGATGAAAACGTGTGCCAACCCCTATGCATAAGTTCATGGGCGGAACCCGCAAGTTGGTCACCAAAACATACATCAAGTGAATCCCATTGTCACCACAGATACGCACGACAAGACATACATCAAGTGTTCTCAAATCTTTAAAGACTCAATCCGAAAAGATAACTTCAAAGGGGAAACTCAATTCATTACAAGAGAGTAGAGGGGGAAAGAATCATCATAGAATCCAACTATAATAGCAAAGCTCGTGATACATCAAGATCGTATCACCTCAAGAACATGAGCGAGAGGGAGATCAAACACATAGCTACTGGTACATACCCTCAGCCCCGAGGGAGAACTACTCCCTCCTCGTCATGGAGAGCACCGGGATGATGAAGATGGCCACCGGAGAGGGATTGCCCCCTCCGACAGGGTGCCGGAACGGGTCTAGATTGGCTTTCGGTGGCTACGGAGGTTTCTGGCGGCGGAACTCCCGATCTATTGTGTTCTTCGATAGTTTTAGGGTACGTGGGTATATATGGGTGAAAGAGATAGGTTAGGGGAGCCACGAGGGGCCCACGAGGGTGGAGGGCGCGCCCTAGGGGGGTGGGCGCGCCCCCCTACCTCGTGGCCTCCTTGAAGCTTCCCATACGTGCACTTCAAGTCTTCTGGGCTTATTTCCTTCCAAAAATGAGTTCCGTGAAGTTTCAGGTCAATTGGACTCCGTTTGATTTTCCTTTTCTTCGAAACCCTAAAACAAGGTAAAAAACAGAAACTGGCAATGGGCTCTGGGTTAATAGGTTAGTCCCAAAAATGATATAAAAGTGTATAATAAAGCCCATAAACATCCAAAACAGTAGATAATATAGCATGGAGCAATCAAAAATTATAGATACGTTGGAGACATATCAGATGGCTTTCTAAGACTGCCGTACGATCCTCATTAACTTGTCCCTCTCCAGTCTCCTCCTGTTCATTATGAGCTTCTACAGCCTCCCCGAAACTCTTCACCATGAGACCGGTTCGATCCAAGCGCGGTTCTATTGGGCTGGTGAGGGTGACAAGCAGAAGTACCATATGGTCCGCTGGACCGAAATCTGTAAGCCTCGCGACCAAGGTGGGCTTGGAATCATGTCCTCCAAGCGCATGAACTTGGCTCTTCTCACCCGTTGGCTCTGGCACATTGCTAATGGCGATGGTGGCCTGTGGTTGCATATCGTGCGCCATAAATACCTGCGCGGACACCCCCTAACCTTTTGCGTTAGGACTGGAGGGTCATAGTTCTGGCAGTCGGTCATTCAGCTTCTCCCGGTCCTCCGCATTGGGACATCCATCTCGATCAGGACTGGGACATCCACGCTGTTTTGGCTTGATCGCTGGGCTGGGGACCTCCCCTTCGTTGTGAGGTTTCCAGACCTCTTCCCCATCGTCGTTGACTCTAGGATCTTCGTCGAGGCGTCCCTTATTGACTTAGGGCGTCTCGCGTTCCGGCGGCCCTTTGGGCCCCCGGAGGTTGCCGCTTGGCATGATCTCCTTGATGCCGTGGCTCTTCATGAGCCTGACCTTGCTCAGCCCCTCGACCGTCTGTCCTGCGCCTTGAGCCCTCCGGCCGCTTTTCTATGAACTCCCTATACCGAGCCATTGCCCCCTCCCCTTGCCCGCCCGTTTTCGAGCATATTTGGACCATCCGCTTGCCACTAAAGATCAGAATTTTCATGTGGCAATGGGTCCATGGCCGGCTTCCCTCGGGCGTGGAGGTGATTAAGCGCCACGGCCCGGATGATGGAAGAGACCTCGAATCACATCTTCTTCTCGTATGTGTCCTCCCAGTTCCTTTGGGGCTGCCTCCGCGAGACGATCGGTGGGGTTTGGTGTAACACCAACTTCCCTGATCTCCTCGACGAGATTCAGGCCTCCCCCATGTCGGGCCGCCACATTAGGTGTCTGCTCATTGGGGTGCTCGCGTGGACGCTCTGGACTGTGCATAATAAGCTCGTCATTCAGCGGGTTCCTCTCCGCCGCGCTACTGATGTTATGTTCAAATTGTGTGGTTACTTGCAGCTCTGGCGGCCGCTTAGCCGTCACCAGGACCGAGACGTCATCACCACCATCATCTCCGAACTTCACGCGATGGCTCTTCGCTTGGCGCCGCCGCTCCCTCCTCCCCCGCCCGAGTCGGATTAGCTCCTTCCTTGCTGCCACGGTTGACCCGCCTTCATTTTTCTAGGGCTTGTTGAGTTGTGCCCTCAGCAGAACCTATTTGTACTCTATGTTCGTGTGACTGTGTGTGTGTGGGTGAACCTTTGTGTACCGTTTAGCTTGGTGGTTTTCTTTATTTATAAAGCGGGGCGAAAGCCTTTTTCGGTAAACATATGTTATGTTTCAAACATTTTTTCAAATACATGTTAAACATATTTTTAGTGGCACAAACCATTTTTTAAAACTACACGAACAATTTTTTACATTGCACAAACATTTCAAAAATATTACAAACATATATTTTGAAACACGTGAACATTCTTTTAAAATGACCCATATTTTTTCTTCTGAATGGTACAAAATATTTTTTAAACTACGCAAAAAAATTACATTGTATAAACATTTTTTTAAATGACACATAAATTTTTCCTTATTGCTATCAAGAGTTTTGGAAGTTATGCTAACAAAAATTTACACTACGCTAGAGCATCCACAACTACAATTGCCTAAATTTGGGCCCCTAACGTCCGTGGACACGCCCGGGCGCGTTCGTGAACAGACGCGTTTGCGAACAGAAAACACACAAAAAGTTGATTCCACAACCACAAACACCATTTCTAAATCACCAAATCCATATTATTACATGCAATGTAAAACATAATCTCAGTGGACCTTGGCCGGCTCTGCCCTCGAAGTGTTGGTCCGGTCGCCGGCGAGGTAGAGTAGGACATGAGACACAAACCGGCTCACGGGGCTCTAAGCGTCGCCGCCTCCCATGCCCTACTCTTCATCGTCGGAGTCCATAACTTTCACGACGTCGACGGACATGAGATCGATGATGGATCCATCTTGGGAGGAGTCGGCAGCGTCCACCAGGACACGGTTGCGGCACTTGGGGTGGGCGTGCACCACAACGGGCGTTGGAGAATGCGACTCTGTCTCACCAACGTCCACTGCTGCGAGGGCCGCTGCCACCTCCCCGCGCCCGCTACCTCGCACAGCGGGCACGGCGTGCCATATTTGCGTCGGCGGACAACCATGCTTTCACCTCCGCCGCGGCACGCCAACGAAGCAGTTGCGCACCCACCAACTTGTTAGGGCGCCAGACAAACCTCGCCGATTCCAGTGAGGCAGTGGTGACACACCTCGTGCCGGATCCATGCGCCATCTGGGCATACGCAATGGATTCCCAACAAAAGGAGTCCGAGCGCTGCCGTCAGGCGGCCTCCTCCCGAGAGTGGCGTGGCGTGGTACCTCTTGAGCACTGCGTTGGTTTTCCCTTGAAGAGGAAAGGGTGATGCAGCAAAATAACGTAAGTATTTCCCTCAGTTTTTTAGAACCAAGGTATCAATCCAGTAGGAGTCCACGCACGAGTCCCTCGCACCTACACAAACAAATAAAATCCTCGCAACCAACGCAATAAAGGGGTTGTCAATGCCTTCACGGTCACTTACGAAAGTGAGATCTGATAGATATGATAAGATAATATTTTTGGTATTTTTATGATAAAGATGCAAAGTAAATAAAGCAAAATAAAAACGGTGCAAGAAATAACTTGTTGATGGAAGATTAATATGATAGAAAATAGACCCGGGGGCCATAGGTTTCACTAGTGGCTTCTCTCGAGAGCATAATTATTACGGTGGGTAAACAAATTACTGTTGAGCAATTGACAGAATTGAGCATAGTTATGAGAATATCTAGGTATGATCATATATATAGGCATCACGTCCGAGACAAGTAGACCGACTCCTGCCTGCATCTACTACTATTACTCCACACATCGACCGCTATCCATCATGCATCTAGAGTATTAAGTTCAAAAGAACAGAGTAACGCTTTAAGCAAGATGACATGATGTAGAGGGATAAACTCATGCAATATTATATAAACCCCATCTTGTTATCCTCGATGGCAACAATACAATACGTGCCTTCCTGCCCCTACTGTCACTGGGAAAGGACACCGCAAGATTGAAACCAAAGCTAAGCACTTCTCCCATTGCAAGAAAGATCAATCTAGTAGGCCAAACCAAACTGGTAATTTGAAGAGACTTGCAAAGATAACCAATCATACATAAAAGAATTCAGAGAAGATTCAAATATTGTTCATAGATAAACTTGATCATAAACCCACAATTCATCGGTCTCAACAAACACACCGCATAAGAAGATTACATCGAATAGATCTCCACAAGAGAGGGGGAGAACATTGTATTGAGATCCAAAAAGAGAGAAGAAGCCATCTAGCTAATAACTATGGACCCAAAGATCTGAGGTAAACTACTCACACATCATAGGAGAGGCTATGGTGTTGATGTAGAAGCCCTCCGTGATCGATGCCCCCTCCGGCGGAGCTCCGGAAAAGGCCCCAAGATGGGATCTCACGGGTACAGAAGGTTGCGGCAGTGGAATTAGGGTTTTGGCTCCGTATCTGGTAGTTTGGGTGTGCGTAGGTATATATAGGAGGAAGAAGTATGTCGGTGGAGCAACATGGGCCCCACGAGGGTGGAGGGCGTGCCTGGGGGGTAGGCGCGCCCCCTACCTCGTGCCTTCCTGGTTGCTTTCTTGACATAGGGTCCAAGTCCTCTGGATCACGTTCGTTCCAAAAATCACGTTCCCGAAGGTTTCATTCCTTTTGGACTCCGTTTGATATTCTTTTTCTGTGAAACTCTGAAATTGGCAAAAAACAGCAATTCTGGGCTGGGCCTCCGATTAATAGGTTAGTCCCAAAACTAATATAAAAGTGTATAATAAATCCCAATAATTTCCAAAACAGAATATAATCTAGCATGGAACAATAAAAAATTATAAATACGTTGGAGACGTATCAAGCATCCCCAAGCTTAATTCCTGCTCGTCCTCGAGTAGGTAAATTATAAAAACAGAATTTTTGATGTGGAATGCTACTTGGCATAATTTCAATGTAATTCTCTTAATTATTGTATGAATATTCATATCCGAAAGATTCAAGACAAAAGTTTAATATTGACATAAAAATAATAATACTTCAAGCATACTAACTAAGCAATTATGTCTTCTCAAAATAACATGGCCAAAGAAAGTTATCCCTACAAAATCATATAGTCTGGCTATGCTCTATCTTCACCACACAAAGTATTTAAATCATGCACAACCCCGATGACAAGCCAAGCAATTGTTTCATACTTTTGTTGTTCTCAAACTTTTTCAATCTTCACGCAATACATGAGCGTGAGCCATGGACATAGCACTATATGTGGAATAGAATGGTGGTTGTGGAGAAGACAAAAAGGGAGAAGATAGTCTCACGTCAACTAGGCATATCAACGGGCTATGGAGATGCCCATTAATAGATATCAATGTGAGTGAGTAGGGATTGCCATGCAACAGATGCACTAGAGCTATAAGTATATGAAAGCTCAACAAAAGGAACTAGGTGGGTGTGCATCCAACTCGCTTGCTCACGAAGACCTAGGGCATTTTGAGTAAGCCCATCATTGGAATATACAAGCCAAGTTCTATAATAAAAAATTCCCACTAGTATATGAAAGTGATATCATAGGAGACTCTATATCATGAAGATCACGGTGCTACTTTGAAGCACAAGTGTGGTAAAAGGATAGTAGCATTGTCCCTTCTCTCTTTTTCTCTCATTTTTTTATTTGGGCCTTTTCTATTTTTTATGGCCTCTTTTTTTTAGTCCGCAGTCTCATCCCGACTTCTGGGGGAATCATAGTCTCCATCATCCTTTCCTCACCTGGGACAATGCTCTAAAAATGATGATCATCACACTTTTATTTACTTACAACTCAACAATTACAACTCAATACTTAGAACAAAATATGACTCTATGTGAATACCTCCGGCGGTGTACCGGGATGTGCAATGATGCATGAGTGACATGTATGAAAGAATTATGAACGATGGCTTTGCCACAAATACAATGTCAACTACATGATCATGCAAATCAATATGACAATGATGGAGCGTGTCATAGTAAATGGAACGGTGGAAAGTTGCATGGCAATATATCTCTGAATGGCTATGGAAATGCCATGATAGGTAGGTATGGTGGCTATTTTGAGGAAGGTATATGGTGGGTGTATGATACCGGCGAAAGGTGCGCGGTATTAGAGAGGCTAGCAATGGTGGAAGGGTGAGAGTGCGTATAATCCATGGACTCAACATTAGTCATAAAGAACTCGCATACTTATTGCAAAAATCTATTAGTTATCGAAATAAAGTATTACACACATGCTCCTAGGGGGATAGATTGGTAGGAAAAGACCATCGCTCGTCCCCGACCGCCACTCATAAGGAAGACAATCAATAAATAAATCATGCTCCGACTTCATCACATAACGGTTCACCATACGTGCATGCTACGGGAATCACAAACTTCAACACAAGTATTTCTCAAATTCACAACTACTCAACTAGCATGACTCTAATATCACCAGCTCCATATCTCAAAACAATTATCAAGTATCAAACTTCTCTTAGTATTCAGCACACTCATAAGAATTTTTTTTACTAATCTTGAATGCCTAGCATATTAGGATTAATTTCCCAGTTTAAGTAAATTACCATGCTGTTTAAGACTCTCAAAACAATATAAGTGAATCATGAGAGAATAATAGTTTCTATAAAACAAATCCACCACAGTGCTCCAAAAGATATAAGTGAAGTACTAGAGCAAAAACTATATAACTCAAAAGATATAAGTGAAGCACATAGAGTATTCTAATAATTTTCAAATCATGTGTGTTTCTCTCAAAAGGTGTGTACAGCAAAGATGATTGTGGCAACCTAACAAATAAAGACTCAAATAATACAAGACGCTCCAAGCAAAACACATATCATGTGGTGAATAAAAATATAGCTCCAAGTAAAGTTACCGATGAAAGTAGACGAAAGAGGGGATGCCTTCCGGGGCATCCCCAAGCTTTGGATTTTAGGTGTCCTTAGATTATCCTGGGGTTCCATGGGCATCCCCAAGCTTAGGCTCTTGCCACTCCTTGTTCCATAATCCATCAAATCTTTTACCCAAAATTTGAAAACTTCACAACACAAAACTCAAAATAGAAAATCCCGTGAGCTCCGTTAGCGAAAGAAAACAAAACACCACTTCAAGGTACTGTAATGAACTCATTATTTATTTATATTGGTGTTAAACCTACTGTATTCCAACTTATCTATGGTTTATAAACTATTTTACTAGCCATAGATTCATCAAAATAAGCAAACAACACACGAAAAACAGAATCTGTCAAAAACAGAACAGTCTGTAGTAATCTGTAGCTAACGCAAACTTCTGGAACCCCAAAAATTCTAAAATAAACTGCTTGACGTGAGGTATTTATCTATTAATTACCTTCAAAAAGAATTAACTAAATATCACTTTCCAAATAAAAATGGCAGCAATTCTCGTGAGCGCTAAAGTTTCTGTTTTTTACAGCAAGATCAAATGGACTTTCCCCAAGTCTTCCCAACGGTTCTACTTGGCACAAACACTAATTAAACACAAAAACACAAAAAAAAACAGAGGCTAGATAAATTATTTATTACTAAACATGAGCAAAAAGCAAGGAATAAAAATAAAATTGGGTTGCCTCCCAACAAGCGCTATCGTTTAACGCCCCTAGCTAGGCATAAAAGCGAAGATAGATCTAGGTATTGCCATCTTTGGTTGGCAATTCTTTAATGAGACATATATCACCCTTAGGAGTTTCTTCCTTTTTATTAATTATCAAACTTCTAGGCACAAAATCGAAAAAATCATTTGTAGCAAATGGTTCCTTAATGATAGCAAAAAGATTGGGATGAATACTTATAGATTTGAGATCCGCAATTTCCTTGCTAGAGGATTCACCCTTATTTTTAGGAACATACATAAGCTTGGCAATTTTAGTTTGAGGACTTGGAGTATTCTTTATGGAAGAAAAGGCGGTTCCCAAGTTGGTAATGATACCCTCAAGTTTATCGATTCTAGTGGAATCCTGATTTATTCTTTCATTAACTATGGGTTCCTTCTCCTTAATATTTTTCAAAGTGACTCCTACTTTAGATCCATACTGGGTAATTTGGTTGTGGATCTTTTTATCCAAATTTTCAATTAACACTACGGTAGCAACTTTATTTTTAATAATTTCAAGTCTTTGTGTTACATGCTCCAAAGTTAACATAGTTCCATTAACCAAAAGAGGGGGTGAGCCAAACAAATCTATCATAGCATTATAAGAATCAAAAGTATGGCTACCCAAGAAATTCCCTCCGGTAATGGTATCAAGGATATATCTATGCCAAGGAGTAGCGCCTACATAAAAATTGCGGAGAAGAACGGAAGTAGATTGCTTCCTAGTAGATCTATTTTGAGCATTGCAAATTCTATACCAAGCGACTTTTAGATTTTCTCCTTCCCTTTGCTTAAAATTAAGAACTTCATTTTCGGGAGACAACGGAGAAGATAGGGGACTAGCCATAACGACAAGCAAGCGATCCAACACACAAGCAAACAAGAAACGGGCAAAAGGAGGCAAAAAGGGAAAGAGAAGGAGGACGGAGAGAGAGGGCAAATAAAACGGCAAGGGTGAAGTGGGGGAGAAGAAAACGAGAGGCAAATGGCAAATAATGTAATGCGGGAGATAAGGGTTTGTGATGGGTACTTGGTATGTTGACTTTTGCGTAGACTCCCCGGCAACGGTGCCAGAAATCCTTCTTGCTACCTCTTGAGCATTGCGTTGGTTTTCCCTTGAAGAGGAAAGGGTGATGCAGCAAAGTAACATAAGTATTTCCCTCAGTTTTTGAGAACCAAGGTATCAATCCAGTAGGAGGCCACGCACGAGTCCCTCACACCTACACAAACAAATAAAATCCTCGCAACCAACGCAATAAAGGGGTTATCAATCCCTTCACGGTCACTTACGAAAGTGAGATCTGATAGATATGATAAGATAATATTTTTGGTATTTTTATGATAAAGATGCAAAGTAAATAAAGCAAAATAAAAACGATGCAAGAAATAGCTTGTTGATGGAAGATTAATGTGATAGAAAATAGACCCGGGGGCCATAGGTTTTACTAGTGGCTTCTCTCGAGAGCATAAGTATTACGGTGGGTAAACAAATTATTGTTGATCAATTGACAGAATTGAGCATAGTTATGAGAATATCTAGGTATGATCATGTATATAGGCATCACGTCCGAGACAAGTAGACCGACTCCTGCCTGCATCTACTACTATTACTCCACACATCGACCGCTATCCATCATGCATCTAGAGTATTAAGTTCAAAAGAACAGAGTAACGCTTTAAGCAAGATGACATGATGTGGAGGGATAAACTCATGCAATATTATATAAACCCCATCTTGTTATCCTCGATGACAACAATACAATACGTGCCTTCCTGCCCCTACTGTCACTGAGAAAGGACACCGCAAGATTGAAACCAAAGCTAAGCACTTCTCCCATTGCAAGAAAGATCAATCTAGTAGGCCAAACCAAACTGATAATTTGAAGAGACTTGCAAATATAACCAATCATACATAAAAGAATTCAGAGAAGATTCAAATATGTTCATAGATAAACTTGGTCATAAACCCACAATTCATCGGTCTCAACAAACACACCGCAAAAGAAGATTACATCGAATAGATCTCCACAAGAGAGGGGGAGAACATTGTATTGATATCCAAAAAGAGAGAAGAAGCGATCTAGCTAATAACTATGGACCCGAAGGTCTGAGGTAAACTACCCACACATCATCGGAGAGGCTATGGTGTTGATGTAGAAGCCCTCCGTGATCGATGCCCCCTCCGACGGAGCTCCGAAAAAGGTCCCAAGATGGGATCTCACAGGTACAGAAGGTTGCGGCAGTGGAATTGGGGTTTTGCCTTCGTATCAGGTAGTTTGGGGGTACGTAGGTATATATAGGAGGAAGAAGTACGTCAGTGGAGCAACGTGGGCCCCACGAGGATGGAGGGCGCGCTGGGGGGGGGGGGGGGGGGGGGGGGGGGGGGGGGGGTAGGCGCGCCCCCTATCTCGTGCCTTCCTAGTTGCTTTCTTGACGTAGGGTCCAAGTCCTCTGGATCACGTTCGTTCCAAAAATCACGTTCCTGAAGGTTTCATTCCGTTTGGACTCCGTTTGATATTTTCTTTTTCTGCGAAACTCTGAAATAGGCAAAAAAACAGCAATTCTGGGTTGGGCCTCCGGTTAATAGGTTAGTCCCAAAAATAATATAAAAGTGTATAATAAAACCCAATAATGTCCAAAACAGAATATAATATAGTATGGAACAATCAAAAATTATAGATACGTTGGAGACGTATCATGGCGCAAGGTGGTTGGTCATCTCCTCCTCGGGGCCGCGTGGGATGAGTTCGAGATCAACATATCTGAAGGTGTAGGACTCGGATCCGCTGTCCGCAATGCCGAAGAGGGTAGACGATTGCCGAGCGGGGACTTGTGGGCAGAGGGAGTGGATTGCATGGGAGGAAAGTGGAATGCGGCTAGGGTTTCGGCTGGAGGTGCAGATAGGGTCCCTTTTTTGTGGGGTTGGGTGGGCTAGCATGGGTCGAATCTGACGTGGCGGGCATGCCCGAGCGTCCCATGTCCGCTTCAGATTTGGGTTGGATATGGGTAGTGCTCGTCAGTCCAGGCGTTTGGGCCGGCTATGGGGAGACCGATTGGGTGGTGTTTTTGCGTCCAGACACTGACCGGCCAGCCCGTCCGGGCATTTGAGACGGATATGAAGGGTCTGGTTGTAGATGCTCTTAAGATTTTCCAAATGAATGATGAACGCTTTTAAAATTAAGTATTTTTTCCATTAAAGGACTAGTAGACAATAAAGGAGTATAAGTTTTTTTGAGATAAATAAAGGAATAAAAGTATAAGTAATAAAAAAAACATGCACTAGCGAACCAGCGCTCCTCCCGCGCTGGCCCGGCCCATTTAGGGGAGCGCTGCAGGCGACCCTACGCTCGGATCACTATAATAAGCAATACCTAAACGCGGCCCTGATTCCATGCAGTTGCACTTGTTTCTTTTCATCCAGAAATCGAACAACAAACACTGATGAAGGGATGAGCAGGTTAGCTTACAAAACTACATACACGAAGAAAGTTCGACAAACATAAATTAAGACGATCTGTGTCTAAAACAAAGATTCAGTTTCCAGATCAAATGTGTTTGGTCATTCTCTTGGGAACAGCATCGATTCCTGGGCTCGTGGCATTTTTCATGTGAACAGTATCAGCTCGCGGCATTGTATTGTAGCAAGATATATGCCCGGTGTCCTCGTCGGAGATGCAGTCCACCTCCTCTTTGGTGGTGGGCTCATATGTTCATGAACAGCAGATTTCCAAGTATGACTTGGTTGGAAAGTGCATAACCATCTAGTGCTACGGAACACTGAGTAGAACAACAAAGTTACTACTCCAGAAGGAACCTATTTTTACCCTAGGCGGATGAAATATAATTTTGTCTTGGTTACAAACATTCTCGATTGGGTGAACAGCGTGTGCATTGAATGAAACAAATAACTCGCCAACAACACAATTGTCGCTGCAACTTATTCCAACTATGATCTTTGCAGTTCACAAGACAATGATGTATGAACGGCGATTTCCTTGGACACATTACATTTGGAAGAGAACAAGAGGCATTTTTAACTTTGGAGGGCCGGGCCGTCCAGTTTGTCCTTTGTTTTGTGTAGGAAGTTAAAGCAAGGATACTCCAGGACCAAAGGCGGCATATCAACATCAGTTACCTCGAATACCCGCGCACACTTCTGAAGGTCTTGCAGCGAAATTGGAATGCTGCAATGAGACGTGCCGTGAACAATAAACATTTGTGAGCAAGCTTTAAGAAAACAGTGACTTGTTGAACATGGAAGAGGGAAATAAACCTTTCGTCGTCATCAAATAAGAAAGGAACGACCACTCCATTTTCTGATTCTTCAGTCATAATTGTTTTCATACTTGTGATTACCTGCAGTTTGTTTTCTTTTGTCAGAAATATGTGAAACTTGAACAGACTGGTAATTTACTAACTAGAACAGGCTACCTCTGACGAAACTGTCTGGGTGCCAAATTTATCATCCCAATACATTGTACTGATACGGTATATCTGTGCTATGCTAAGGACCTGAAAGTTTGTAAAACGAGTGATAAGTTGTCCAATAGGTGTCGATGAGTGACTAAACTTAACTGAGTTCAAATACCACTTACAGGGCACAAATCGTTGGTGATCTCTTCCAGTGTTTTCTTTGGCTTTTCAATAATAACCTAATGCTAATATTCGTTAGTGTTATGGCCGGCCGGCTTAGGCCCGCAAGTTATCTTAGTTTTTATTTTCAGATTAGGCAAGTTATCTTAGATTGATTCTTCTACAAGTTATCTAGGATATAAATATAGGTTGTAAGACTTTTTTTGAAGGCAAGCAATAAGAAGAATATTATCTCCTATTGCCCGGCTCCCTGAGGAGCCGGAACCCTAGCCGCCAACAGCCCTAGCCGCCGCCCTTCTCCTAGCCGCGACGGCGCCGTGCCGCCGGCGCGCCCGATCCTCGCCACGTCTCCCTCCATCCTTCCCTTACCACCTACGCCCTAGACCTGGTAGAGTACTTGATCCTACCAATTTGGTATCAGGTAACCGGGTTTTCCGCCAATTCCACCGCCACCACCACCGCTGCCCGCCAACTCCTCCACCACCGCCGCCTCTGCGCCGGGCGTCACGGCCTCGCTCTCGGCGGGCACCACTGCGTCGCTCTCAGCGCCGGTCCTAACGGCACCCGGCACCACGCCGGGCCAAGGGCAGCCACAGGCCCCCGTCCAACACTCACCGCCGCCATCACCTCCCCCGCAGCCGCAACAGTTCACGCCGGAGGCCATGGCGGGCGTCCTCAACGACCTCGTCACCGCGGTTCAAGGGATCCGCCTCTACCTGGCAGGTCCGTACGGGCCGCCCCCACCACTCCATCCAGCCATGGCCGCGGGTCAGCAGGCACTTCCGTGGTACTCGGCACCGGGGGCCATCACCGGACTCCATCCAGCCATGGCCGCGGGTCAGCAGGCGCTTCCGTGGTACTCGGCACTGGGGGCCGTCACCGGAGGCTACCCGGTGCTCCCCGCCCCAGCGGCGGCACCGCCGCCTTGGGCGCAGTGGCCGCCGCAGATCGCGCCGGCAGCCCCGCCACTTCTCGCCACCGCAGTGGCCCACCTGGACCGCGCCGGCCGCGCCGTCCTCCGTCGCGCCCTACCTTCCAGCGGCCTCGGAGCAGGGTCCTCCACCGGCCCCGCCCAGCCCTAACCTGGGCACCGGCGCCTCGGAGCAGGGCCAGACCCAGCAGCTTCTTCCGGCGTCACCGCCGGCCCCCACGCCGCAGGCGCCAGTGCAGCTCCACCAGGCGCCGCCGCCATCAACAGTACCACCACCCGCGCCTAGGGCTACGGGTCGGCCCCTGCACCAGGTGCAGTTTCCACCGTCACCATCGCCGATCCCCGCTTGGGCGACCGGCTCGTCTTCGGGGCCGGTCTACTCCACGGCGCCGGAACACCCGACGCCCTCCCTGCGGTTTGATCACCCCTCCAGCTCGGCGAACTACGCCCCGGCGCTTCCCGACCCAGCATACGCGCCGGCGGCAACTACGGCCGCCCCCGGGCACGGCGGGCCGACACCCCCTCGCTTCGCCAAACTGGACTTCGCCACCTACGAGGGCACGGAGGACCCCCTCAGCTGGCTCAACCAGTGCGAGCAGTTCTTTCGAGGGCAGCGGACGCTCGCTTCGGATCGCACCTGGCTCGCGTCCTATCATCTTCGAGGCGCAGCGCAGACCTGGTACTACGCCCTCGAGCAGGACGAGGGCGGCATGCCACCATGGGAGCGCTTCCGGGAGCTCTGTCTCCTCCGGTTCGGGCCTCCTATCCGCGGGAGCCGACTGGCGGCCCTCGGCCGCTTACCTTTCACATCCACGGTGCAGGACTACGCCGACCGCTTCCAGGCCCTGGCGTGCCACGCGCCGGGCGTCTCCGCCACTCAGCGCGCCGAGTTATTTGTGGGCGGTCTACCGGACCATATCCGCATGGACGTGGAGCTTCGGGGACCCCAGGATCTCCAGTCGGCCATGTATTACGCCCGCGCGTTCGAGTGCCGCGCGGTGGCCATCTAGCAGGAATCACCGTCCTAGACTACTGGGTCGCTACCCGGACCGGATTCCGCGCAGGGTCGGCCTATGCAGGCTTCTGCGGCAGCCCTCGCTGCGACCGCGGGGCGCCCGTTCCGCCGGCTCACCCCAGCTGAGATACTCGAGCGTCGCCGCCAAGGGTTGTGCTTCAACTGCGACGAACCCTACAAGCCCGGCCACGCCTGCCCGCGACTCTTCTACCTGGAGGTGGCAGACTACATTCCGGAGGACGTCGTCGCCGCTGACCTGGCCGCCCCAGATGTCGAGAAGGTGTTTGACGCTGGTTGATTACCTCGAAGAGTTCAAGCAAGCGCTTCCCCACCTTGCAGCTCGAGGACGAGCTGTTTGTGCAGGCGGGGAGAAGTGTTATGGCCGGCCGGCTTAGGCCCGCAAGTCATCTTAGTTTTTATTTTCAGATTAGGCAAGTTATCTTAGGCAAGTTATCTTAGGTTGATTCTTCTACAAGTTATCTAGGATATAAATATAGGTTGTAAGACTCTTTTTGAAGGCAAGCAATAAGAAGAATATTATCTCCTATTGCCCGGCTCCCTGAGGAGCCGGAACCCTAGCCGCCAACAGCCCTAGCCGCCGCCCTTCTCCTAGCCGCGACGGCGCCCTGCCGCCGGCGCGCCCGATCCTCGCCACGTCTCCCTCCATCCTTCCCTTACCACCTACGCCCTAGACCTGGTAGAGTACTTGATCCTACCAGTTAGATTATCCAATTTTTACCCATAAAATTGCAAATCAAACACCCCATCACTCGGACAGCACCGGCACTTACAAGGAATTCAACAGCCTGCCTAATGGGCTACAGTTCTTCCCAGGAACAGCCTGCATACTATGTGTACCATATCATTAGCATACAGATTAAAATGTCTGGAAAAAATTCATCCATACCTTTTCAGTCGCATCAATGATCCACTGTTCTAACTCTGCCAATCCAGCCTTGACATATTCTCCGTGGCTAAATGAACAGCACGCTCGTCGGAGAAGCAGACTACAAGATACAGAGTATCATAGGAGCCTTAAGGGGGAAAGTACAATGAAGCACAGAGCTCGGGAACAATTAAATTTTACCTCATGAACAACTGGACATTAATGAATGAAAATATTTGACCGAACATCTTGCAGATTAAGAATGAAGGAACCTGTACAATATCAATAGAGCACATGTCAGTGCACATCGTTACTTAAGAACATTATGCAATAACTCATTCATGCTTAGGTTACATACATGATTGGATTTCAAAACACCCAGGTAGTTTGTTATTATTTTCACAATACTCTGCCAATGGCCAATCTGCTGGGCCAAGACGTTTGCCACAGAAGCTCCATGAATCTGACTTATGCGAGCTGTTCTCGGTGCCTGCAAAGAAAAGTGTCGGTAAAACAAAACCTTAAGGCTCACCTTTATTTTATACATCAAATAATTTCTAGTACAATTTCTTCATACCTGAATGCAATGATCAAGAAATGGAGATATCTCTCTCTTCAAATTGTCTCTTATCATTCGATACGTCTTCTCAAGGTAAGCTGTAAGCTGTTGCTTGAAAAGCAGAGCCGGATGGGCTTCAATAGCTTGCTGGAGATTGCTCTTTTCGATCCTACCAAATATACTGCTTTGTGGTGAATCTCCAGTTCTCTTATGTTTTCAAAAACAATGAACAGACATGTCTTCAGCGAAATAAACGAGAGTAAGAAACTGGAAAGAGGAAAGATGTGTTACCATGAACCGTTGTCTCTGAGGAGCTGCTGCACTTGATTTGGATGTCCGTTTCATAAGTAGGAGTAATGCGAATGAATTGGAGAGCCAATATGCAGCTGTTTCGTTATTATCCTGGTCCTGTAGAAACTAAAGAAGTAGATGTAATTAAACAGCAATACTACACAGCATAATCTCCTAGTGATATCTCGTGCAACTGATTATCATGTTTTAATAACAAAGCAGAAACAGCGAAGGTTAAATTAGTCCTTCGGGGTGTATTCATTAATTGAGGAAAAAGACGGGACATGTTTTGTCAAAGGGAAAGCATCATGGATTCCGTTGGTATTAAAAGAGATTGGTCAGAACAAGATTGCAGCATCTATATCTATATTCATATTTATATCTATATACCAATATAAAAAGATCCAAAGGGGCAGATCCAGCTAATCTCAGTCATCAGTCCATGTTAATCCAACGACCTAGATTGTGTTAGATGTGTATAGTCCCTTTTCGGTACATCCACATTGTATAAGGGGTTTCTTGCACTTTACCACACATGTATATGTAATGGCCTTTGGCCCTCAGCGAATATCAGTTTCTCATTATCCAACATGGTATCAGATGTTAGGTTAGCCCCTTCCTCCCGCACGATGTAACTCAGTGCGCCTCGTACCTAGTCTCCAGCCGCCGCTGGCCATCTCCGGCCGTTTCCTCTTCGCTCCCGGTCTGCCTCCTCTTCATCACGCCGCTGCACCGAGCGAGTGCGTGGTCGCTCCCGGCCCGCCTCCTCTCCGCCGGTCGCTGTCATACCCGCCCCCACCTCCTCCGCGTCCGGCCGCCCGCGCCTCCTCTCCGTCCACTGCCCCGAGCTCGTATAGCCGCCGCTGCCGCTTCTAGCTCGTTCGGCCGCCGCCGCTGTCCTTGTCTCGTCCAGGCGCCGCTGCCCCAGGCCCATCCCCGGCTTGGCTGCATCTTCGTTCGGGACCCGGCTTGGCCGCTCCCGCTCGGGGGCTCTGCTTCCGCTTGCCTGCTTCGGCTCGAGCGAGCTTGCCCCCTGCCCGATCCAGAATCGGGGGCGCGTGAGTCTCCTGCTCGATCCTGATCCAATTTTTGGATCTGTTGACCAAAAAAAAGGCTCCTCATGTCTTCTTCAGGCTATGTCGTTATTCCTAGGTGCTCAGTGATCTTCGATGGCACCAACTATGCTGAGTTTGCGGGTTTCATGCGTATCCATATGCGCGGTCTTCTGCTGTGGGGTGTTCTATCTGGCGAGGTCCCCTGTCCGCCATGCCCTGTTGCTCCTATTGCACCTACCCCGCCGGTATCGCCAGTTCTTGCTGCTGATGCTTCTCAGGCTGATCGGGATGCAGCCAAGGCGCTTGATGATGCTGCGGTTGATGCTTATGATCAGCAGGTATCAGCTTATTCCGGTGCTCTTTCCGTCTACCGCGATGATCTGTCTGCTTACACTCAGTGGTGCTATGATGCTGCTCGTGCTGCTGCTGTTCTCACTGCGAGTGTCCTCCCTCAGTTTGCCTCGGAGTTCATGGGTCTGGGCACCGTGGCCGCGATGTGGTCTTATCTCTGTCAGCGCTATCAGCCATCTGGTGATGCTCTCTACTTATCTGTGGTGCGTCATGAGCACGCTCTTCAACAGGGCGACTCCTCTGTTGACGAGTTCTACACGCAGAGTTCTGCCATCTGGCGCCAGCTTGACTTTCTTCAGACAATTGTTTGTGGATCTTGCCACTGCTGCCAGAGAATGCGGTCTGACTTGGAGTTTCAGCGTGTCCATGAGTTCTTATCTCGCCTCCGCTCCGAGTTTGAGCCTCGACGTGCTCACTTGCTTGCTCGTGGTCGTGTTCCTATCTCGGAGGTCCTTGCCGAGCTTCGTGCTGAGGAGACCCGCCTTCGTTCTGCTGGGTTGCTTGCAGTTCCTTCAGTGTTGGCAGCCAGAGCTCCGGTGTCGTCTGCTCGCCTCACAGCTCCACCGCTCCTGCCCACACCTTCAGGGGGGGTGGGTCGCCCTCCTTATGTTGAGAAGGGCCGGTCGCGCCGTGACATTTTCTGTGACTACTGCTCCAGGCCAAGTCACCCAGAGTCTGATTGTCGTCAGAAGTAGCGAAACCAGAGGCGCTCCTCTTCCAGTGGGACTCCTGTGTCGTCATCGACTCCGTCACTCACTGACCAGGACATTGTGCGCCTCAAGCGCCTTCTGGCCTCCTCCGGTTCTTCATCGACGGGCTCTGCTGCTGCTGTGACTGCTTTCACCACTTCATCCCCGCCGACATCTACACCGTCAGGTACATCTTCGTGGGTTCTGGACTCTGGAGCTTCCTTTCATATGTCCTCTGATTCTTCAGTGTTGTCTTCTCTTCGCCCTCTTGATTCTCCTATTAATGTTCTTACTGGCGATGGCACATCCCTTCCTGTTGCTAGTCGTGGTCTTCTTTCCACTCCAACTTTTTATATTCCTAGTTTTTCTCATGTTCCTCGCCTTACCATGAATCTTTTTTCCGCTGCCCAACTTACTGATTCTGGTTGTCATGTCATTCTTGATACCGACTCTTGCTCCATTCAGGATCGTCGCACTAAGGCTTTGGTTGGTGCTGGCCCCCGGCGCCGTGAGTCAGAGGGCCTTTGGGAGGTTGACTGGCTTTGTGTTCCTTCCGATGCCACCACTTCTGCCAGCTCTCATGCTCTTGCTGCCTCTTCGTCTGCGTCCTTCCAGTAGTGGCATCATCGCCTTGGTCACCTATGTGGCTCTCGCTTGTCATCTTTAGTGCGTCAGGGCCTCTTAGGGTCTGTATCTGGAGATGTTTATTTACATTGTAATGGTTGTAGACTTGGCAAACAAACCCAGTTACCTTATCCTACCAGTGAGTCGGTCTCTCAACGTCCTTTTGACTTAGTTCATTCTGATGTCTGGGGTCCTGCTCCCTTTGATTCGAAAGGTGGTCATCGCTACTATGTTTTGTTTATTGATGATTTCTCTCGCTACACTTGGCTCTACTTCATGAAATCTCGTAGTGAGATTTTCTCTATATACAAACGATTTGCTGCCATGGTTCACACCCAGTTTTCCACACCCATCCGTACTTTTCGTGCTGACTCCGCTGGAGAGTATATCTCCTAGCTGTTGCGTGGTTTTCTCGCGGAACAGGGTACTCTTGCCCAGTTCTCATGTCCTGGTGCTCATGCTCAGAATAGCGTTGCTGAACGTAAGCATCGTCGTCTGCTTGAGACGGCTCGTGCGCTGATGATTGCCGCTTCCCTTCCACCCCACTTTTGGGCTGAGGCTATTTCTACATCCACCCATCTCATCAACATTCAGCCATCGACTGCTCTACAGGGTGGTGTTCCTATGGAGTGTCTCACTGGTCGTTCTCCTGACTACTCAGCTCTTCGTATGTTTGGATGTGTGTGCTATGTCCTTCTTGCCCCGCGAGAACGAACCAAACTGACTGCTCAGTCAGTTGAGTGTGTTTTCCTTGGCTACAGTGATGAGCACAAGGGCTATTGCTGCTGGGATTCTGTTGGTCATCACTTACGCATCTCGCGCGATGTGACTTTTGACGAGTCTCATTCTTACTACCCACGTCCTTCTTCCTCGAGCTTCTCTGTGGATGATCTTTCCTTTCTTCTTCCCAATACACCCTGTTATGTGCCTCATGTTTCACCTCCACCGGCACCTCTCATTCCTTCTCCTTCACCACCGACCCCCTCTTCTCCATCCTCCACCTCCACCTCTCCACCATCATCTCCAGTCCGTCGCCCTCTCTCACCGTTTCCTCTCCACTATACTCACCGCCCTCGTATTGAGGATGCTTCCCCTGATTTGCCTGACGCGCCTTCCACCCCTGGTGCACCTCCGTTCACGCCTCTCCCGGTTCACAATCTCCATGCTCGGCCTCGCCCCCCGCCTGATCGCTATTCTCCTGATCGGTACGGTCTCTCTATTATTGTTGAGCCCACTTCCTATCGGACTGCCATGACTCAGCCTGAATGGAAGCTTGCGATGGCCGAAGAGCTTGCTGCCCTTGAGCGCTCTGGCACATGGGATCTGGTTTTCCTCCCTTCTGGTGTTCGTCCCATCACCTGCAAGTGGGTCTACAAGGTTAAGACTCGCTCTGATGGTTCTCTTGAGCGCTACAAAGCTCGTCTTGTGGCCCGTGGTTTTCAGTAGGAGCAGGGACGCGATTATGATGAGACATTCGCTCCTATGGCCCACATGACCACTGTCCGCACTCTCCTTGTTGTGGCTTCTGTTCGTCATTGGTCTATCTCTCAACTTGATGTCCAGAACGCCTTTCTCAATGGCGAGTTGCGTGAGGAGGTTTATATGCAGCCACCATCGGGGTACTATGCTCCTGATGGTATGGTCTGTAGACTTCGCCGCTCCCTCTATGGTCTTAAACAGGCCTCTCGCGCCTGGTTTGAGCGTTTCGCCTCTGTGGTGACTGCCGCTGGTTTCTCGCCCAGTGATCATGATCCCGCGTTGTTTGTTCACATGCCTCCTCATGGTCGGACTCTTCTCCTTCTCTATGTTGATGACATGATCATCATTGGTGACGACTCTGACTACATTGCCTTTGTTAAGGCTCGCCTTCGCGACCAGTTTGGTCCACTTCGCTATTTTCTTGGGATTGAGATCTCCTCGACCCCTGATGGCTTCTACATCTCCCAAGAAAAATATATTCAGGATCTTCTTGCTTGCGCTGCTCTCGGTGATGAGCGCACAGTTGTGACTCCTATGGAGCTCAACATTCAGCTTCGTGCCTCTGATGGTGACCCTCTTCCTAATCCCACTCGCTATCGTCACCTTGTTGGCAGCCTTGTCTATCTTGCTGTTATGCGTCCTGACATCTCCTATCCTATCCACATCCTGAGTCAGTTTGTTTCCGTCCCCACCTCTGTCCACTATAGTCACCTCCTCCGTGTTCCACGATATCTTCGTGGCACGATCTCTCAGCGCCTTTTCTTTCCCCGTTCAAGCTCTCTTGAGCTCCAGGCCTACTCTGATGCTACCTGGGCTAGTGATCCCTCTGATCAACGCTCGATGTATGCTTACTGTGTCTTTCTTGGTGGCTCTCTTATTGCCTGGAAGACAAAGAAATAGACTGCAGTTTCTTGCTTGAATACAGAGGCTGAGTTGCGAGCCATGGCTATGTTGACGGCTGAGGTGATCTGGTTACGGTGGTTACTTGAAGATTTTGGTGTGTCTGCTACTACCTCGACTCCCTTACTGTCAGACGGTACTTGTGCTATCAGTATTGCGCGCGACCCGGTGAAGCATGAGCTCACCAAGCACATCGGTGTGGATGCCCACTTTGTGCGTGTTGCTGTGCAGGATCAGACTCTCGCTCTCCACTATGTGCCCTCTGAGTTATAGTTGGCGGATTTCTACACAAAGGCATAGACTCGAGCACAACATGCTTTTCTTCTCTCCAAACTTAGTGTAGTTGACCAACCATGAGTTTGAGGGGGGGTGTTAGATGTGTATACTCCCTTTTCGGTACATCCCCATTGTATAAGGGGTTTCTTGCACTTTACCACACATGTATATGTAATGGCCTTTGGCCCTCAGTGAATATCAGTTGCTCATTATCCAACAGATTGCTCTAATGACGAGCGCTCAACATGCTTATTGTGCAATAAATGTTATACCAAATATCAATATCAACGCTAATCACATAAATAGCATGTTGTGTGCAAAAAAACATAATTAGCATGCAATCAATATCCTACCTAATATCATCATGCGATTAATATTCTTCCAAATATCAACGTGTATTGCACTTACGCATTTACTAGTAACTGGCGATAATAGAACAGGCATATCATCATGTTGCCAGGTGTGCTACAGTGCTTAACGTGGGCAAGGTAATGGACCGAACTTGCTGAGTTTTTACAGTTCCCTTAAATCAGAAATGGTGCAAACAAGACTCGGACATCTGCAAACACATGAAGTTGTCTGACTTTCCGTCCTGCCACATGGGGTAATTTTTTATGTCTCTGCTAAAGGAAATGCATTAATATCAACAAGGTACAATTACACCTTGCCTCTGCACCAACACGATATCAAGAGCTACTCAAGATATCGAGGATACACATACACACAACCAGAGTATTAACAAAGAAAGAAAAAAAGCAATCAATGGAACAACTGCAGCAAATATCAGCATCAGCCAGCAATGATGGCACCCTAAAGTAATAGGAGAGGTGCTCCAACAATGACCCCGAGATACGCCAACACGTATGCGTCCAGGGACACCTCAATGCTCCAGCCGTGAGGGCTCCTACGGCACAAGGAGGCGAGCCCGACGTCGCCATCCACCAGGCAGGCTTTGCCCATGGCTTCCTCCAGCAGCGGCAAGGTGCACGGGAAGCTAAACTAAGCATGAGTAGAATAACTTATTCTACACCCCTAGTAAGAAGTGTACAAAATATATTAATCTTTCGAATACAGTTTTACTACCAATGTAGTAAATTAGTGACTTGGATAGTTTTTTTTTCCTGAATTATAATACTACTTTGTGTACACTTTTTTACTAAATTTTGTACACATTTTACTAGAGGTGTCGAGTAAGTATTCTACACTCACACTTACAGTGTATTCAAATATTACGGCTAAAAATGAGGTTTGAGACTACCTCTAGTGCACTCCCAATTAAGTGAATAATACAGTCAAAGGATGAGGTCGTCTGCGACTCGAAAGTTCTCCATTGAACAAAACATTTATATATGAGAACTGCAGCAATGGGCTTTCCCGCACAATATCCAAGGTCTTTTCCCAAACATTCAACGAGCGTGTATTCATTATCCTACAGAAAGGTTAGCATCAGTCCATCAGATATACATGGGCGCAGAACAGATTTAAACAAAAACAAATATTCTGTTATATAGTAATGGCAGGAGGAAAACCTTGTCAGAAATGTTTGGTCTTCCTAGAAGTTTTCCCTGGAGATACAAACAGATTCAAAGAGGTGAGAGAGAGACAGAGTCATCAGGCAATCATCTACAATAAGAGGGCCAGAGTCATTGGGCACAAATACAATGACTTTTGAGTACTGCAGCAGATATGCTTGCTTCAGAGAGGTGATGGAGACATGCAGACAGAAGGTAAAGAAGCTTCACACTAATAATGGGATGGAATTATGTTCTAATGAGTTGGAATCATATTGCGGACTATATCTGCTATTTTTTGTTTGTAGCCAAAACTGGTTATGTGAGGTCACTTCCATTGCTCTATCCATTTAGAAAATCACTCATGACTTCACCAAGCAGACACTCAGTTTTGAAGTGAAGCATGAAGTCTTCACTCCCACCAAGGAGAAGCCAAACTCTCAGAAGGTTTTAGATGGCAAAGGTTGTACTGAAACTTTCAGATTCGTGTATTTCCGTCTTCACCGCTGTACCACACCCTCATTTTTACATCTCATGTTTCTACCTCATTTGATCATGACATGCTTAATTAATGCAAGACATCATCATCCTAATACTTTATTTTATTCGCAATCTATGGGAGAGTCAGAGGGGCTTGAAAAATCTGTTCAAAGGAATTTACCTGAGAGCCTTCAGACTGCTGCGGATTCAATGTTCCTTGGACTGCAGGCACATGAATAACCGGCAACTTTACCTTGTGCACCACACTGATTGGCATTTTGTCAAAAGTATGTCCAGGGATAGGCTTAGATGTCACTCTATCCTTCCTCACTATGACTGCAGGCACATGTATAACCGCCAACTTTACCTTGTGCACCACACTGATTGGCATTTTGTCGAATGTCTGTCCAGGGATAGGCTTAGATGTCACTCTATCCTCCCTCACTATGATGCTTTGTACAAGGAATTGATCATTGCACTGCAAGTCTAATGCCGGCAACTCCCCTCTCGTTTCCATTGTTACAACTAAATAAGTCATCTCCCGTGGCAACAGGAATCTGCCAGCCGGTTCAATGCAGTACTTGTTTGTTACCCCCGTAACCTTAAAATGAAATGCAACACATTCATTTGTTTTATTAGTTAGCTTTACGAGGCAACGGATCTGCTTGTCTGAATCCAAGCTAAAGCTGAGCTCCAAGGGGTGGATATCAAGCAACTCTCTTGGGCCGGACCTAATCTGCATATACAGAAGAACTCCTGGCATTAATGATACAGTAAATGATGTTATGATCAACTTTGTTTGAAGAGATTAATTAGACCACTTCTTGTTAGCACTTCCACATTAGTCCACGATCTAGATGCAAATACTGAAATATAATTCATCTGTTTCTTTGACAAATGTCATTCTAGCTCCAAGTTTTATTCCTAATTATATTTCATTCCACAATTTCGAGATAATTGTGTATCTTCTCTTTTGTCTACCACTACCACTCTTCTGGGCTCTCTGGCTATTGCCAACATCATTTATTGTAGACTAGCAAGACGACACATACAAAAAGTAATATATGCCTAATACTGGGCTCTCTGTCTACCACTACAGAGTAACGATTTAAACTTTTAGGCAAAAAGCATGTGTTATCGGTCAGTGATTGTACCTGGGCTGCCGTTGGCGTTACCTCATTGCTAATATTGCAATCCATACCTCCCAATCCTTGAAGCATCTTGATGACTTTAGTGATTGTAGGTCTTTTAGCCCGTGAAGGATTCATGCATTTTAGACCTACCTGAATGCATCTCCTTATTTGTAGGCAATCTATCTCTAAGGATGTATACCCTGGTGCTTTCTGCAGCGTATCTCTCCATTTTTCAAGCTCCTGTGGAATCAGAAAATGATTGTTAGCATCTTCATACAATAATAAATGTACTTCCCCGGACTGTTCAAGAAAAAAAAAACTTATCTTGAAAAGTGAAAAGGATTTCACTTACAGTCTCAATGAATTCCTCCAAAGGAGGAATATTATCTGGGTACTTCCTTTCTCCTGTTACTATCTCCAAGATTATTACACCCAGACTGAATATGTCTGACATAGTTCCGAGTATACCTTGTAGGTATTCTGGGGGCATGTATCCTCTGCAAACAAAATAGTATAATCTTTGAAGTGTTAAGATAACTTAAACGAAATAGATTATCATGCAGCATTTCACTTACAATGTCCCATTAACTTCCATAGTGCACACAGTTCCTTGTTGATCAAGAAGACGTGACAGACCAAAGTCTGCAAGTTTGGGCTCCAAAGCATCATTGAGCAGTAAGTTAGCGGGTTTTAGATCCAAGTGAATGATAGGCCCGTCAGTTTGCTTGTGAAGGTACTGTAAACCACTGCAGGTCCCCTCAATAATTTTGTAGCGTGTGTGCCAATCAAGTCGAGAAGATTTATCTGAATCTTTAACCAAAAGGAGAGCCTTCGTCAATTGTTATCTGAGAATCTATCATGGATGTGCTATACATAATATATGAAAGGACTTTTTTTTTGCGGGAAAGGACTTAAATAATATATGAAAGGACTTAAATATATGAAAGGACTTAAATAATCTATTGTATATTATCCTTTCACATTCATTAAAATACTGAATGAGAAGAAGAAAAATACGGGACATTACACAATTACTGTACCTGAAAGAAACTCGTCAAGACTTCCATTAGGCAGATACTCCAGGCAAAGCAAACTTTCTGCCTTCCCAGCAAAAACGTATTTCCCATTGAGAGGGAAGTGTTCGTTTTCTATTTCATAGCAGTAGCCTACTAATTGTACTATATTTGGATGCTCAAGTCTCATCAGAAGATCAACCTCATTCTCAAATTGCTTTTGCGACATTGGGTTCAAAAGCTTCTTCACAGCAACTATTTCCCCACACCGAAACCACCTTTGCCAAGTACTCGCGAGAAGTTCTTTGTGATATCTTTTAAGTATTGTAATGGCAATTTGTGTGGCTTTGAACCAGAGTCACCATCGATCTTTATTTTCAGAATGCCCAAACTGTGTTACATATAACCGCAAACAGGCTTGTATTTACTAGAGTGCACAGTGCCTTTGATAATTCATGGTCCGCAACCTGTTAGCCAAAGAATTCTCTTGAACAAGATAACTTGAAAACAAAATACAATAATGACACTAGCTACAAAATACACTTTTTATGTGCTCTTTGTCGACTTAGAATATGAAACTACTTCCCAGATGACTAATGAACATGTAGCTTGCAAATCCGATAGTAAGAGACCATGCAAGCTGAATCTGGAATGAACATGCCTATGCAGATGGAAATTTGAAGGCGTGGTATGTTTTCTTCCTTCTTTTTTCGAGGGAAATTTCAAGACATGGTTTTTTGTTAGCATACTCAAGATATGATCTATAAAACTAAAGATGGTGAATGGTGATGAACTGATAACAGTATATGGCTCAACCCACTTTTGGATCTGGCCATCTCTTTTCCTTCTTTTTTCGAGGGAACTAAGAGGCAAATTCTGAAGGATGCAAATGAGAACATTAACTAGCATGCATAAACGATAAGTACTGCCCATTATGCTAAGGAGCATGTCGGTGAAGTAGAGAAGAGATTACAACCAACCTAGAGAAGCCCTGCATGTTTCCAGAAATGTCAACAATGTGTGGGTGTGGGTGTGTGTGTGTGTGTGGGAGGTGGGGGGGGGGGGGGTTAACATGGTTGCTGTTGACGGAGAGGCAACCAGTCCCTGGAATCAGAGCAGAGATCAGTACGGTGAATCCTATTCGATGGAACGATCACGTGATGCCCGTTGGAGGTGAGATCTGGGTGGGAAATTTGGAGGTGAGCTTCACGATAATGCAAGTGGTTGCTGGTTGACCGGAGAGGGCAGACCAGTCCCTGGAGATCAGAGCAGAGAACAGGTAGGGAACCTATTCGATAGACGATCACGTGATGCCCGTGGGCGTGGGCGTAAACTAATAGCCCCCATATATAAACAATGATGAGCGCGCTACACTAGGTCAAACAATACTCGTTTAGATTATTATTTTTGCTATCACTGTGCTACACTAGGGCAGCATATTGTGGAACCTAGAGAACTGTTGCGGTTTACTTGCAATGTTAATCGTGGAAGGTGAGGATTAGCCGCAAGCCTGCATATGGGACCAATCACATAGAGAAGAGGCAGAGCCAAGACTTTTCCCTAGGGTGGTCAAGCCTAGTCTCTGATGGACTTTTGCTGAGTTTTAGTGGCGCTATTAACTGCTCATAACCCCATTGAGCCATCGTTGAAGCAAGCAGGGAGAGGGGATCATTGGGAGTGGTTTGCTCGTTTCTTTTAAGGCAAGAGACCCAGATTCCCAGAAGAAGCAAGTACATGACATTCTTGCCCTTAATCCCTTCTTTTGGCGACGATTTCAGATCATAAGAGATGCAATCGAGCCATGTTTCGATGCCGACCTTTTGACGGAATCATCATCGCCAACGAACAACACCTTTGACATGACGCCCGGAAGGCCGGAACTACACGTTACAGAAGCTGGAGCTCCCTATTCTAGAGGTTCAGGAGGGAAACGTCGGGAATTCGAGTCATGCAGAGGCTATAACCACCGTCTATCAACCCGAGCACAACTTTTTTACCAGTACGCCAGGCACATCAATCATCCATGTATATTTATAGCTCTGATGCGTATTCTATGCCAGAGATGCTACACTTACGGACTCAATGTCACGGATTAGTACCTACAGACTGACATGGCATCTGCTGATTGGAAATCAGGAGGCCCACGGTTGAAAACAGAGAGAGGAGGGAGATTTGGTGGGCGAACACCTAATCTCGTACGTCCCCTCCCGTGAGTTTTCACCCGTAAGTGTAGGATTTTTGATTCTATGCAGAGAAGAAGACCGTGACCAGCTTCACGATCCCTAGTGGGTGAGATCTCTAGTCAAAAATTTATTCCGCCCGTTGGAGGTGAGATCTGGGTGGGAAATTTGGAGGTGAGCTTCACGATCCCCAATGCACAGTGGTTGCTGGTTGACCGGAGAGGGCAGACCAGTCCCTGGAGATCAGAGCAGAGAACAGGTAGGGGAACCTATTCGATACGATCACGTGATTGCCCGTGGGCCGTGGCGTAAACTAATAGCCCCCTATATAAAACATGATGAAGCGCGCTACACCTAGGTCAAACAATACTCGTTTAGATTATTATTTTGCTATCACTGTGCTACACTAGGGCAGCATATTGTGGAACTAGAGAACTGTTGCGTTTACTTGCAAATGTTAATCGTGGAAGGTGAGGATTAGCCGCAAGCCTGCATATGGGACCAATCACATAGAGAAGAGCAGAGCCAAGATCTTTTTCCCTAGGGTGGTCAAGCCTAGTCTCTGATGGACTTTTGCTGAGTTTTAGTGGCGCTATTAACTGCTCATAACCCCATTGAGCCATCGTTGAAGCAAGCAGGGAGAGGGGATCATTGGGAGTGGTTTGCTCGTTTCTTTTAAGGCAAGAGACCCAGATTCCCAGAAGAAGGCAGTACATGACATCTTGCCCTAATCCCTTCTTTTTGGCCGACGATTTTAGATCATAAGAGATGCAATCGAGCCATGTTTCGATGCCGACCTTTCGACGGAATCATCATCGCCAACGAACAGCACCTTTGACATGACGCCCGGAAGGCCGGAACTACACGCTACAGAAGCTAGAGCTCCCTATTCTAGAGGTTCAGGAGGGAAACGTCGGGAATTCGAGTCATGCAGAGGCTATAGCCACCGTCTATCAACCCGAGCACAACTTTTTTACCAGTACGCCAGGCACATCAATCATCCATGTATATTTATAGCTCTGATGCGTATTCTATGCCAGAGATGCTACACTTACGGACTCAATGTCACGGATTAGTACCTACAGACTGACATGGCATCTGCTGATTGGAAATCAGGAGGCCCACGGTTGAAAACAGAGAGAGGAGGGAGATTTGGTGGGCGAACACCTAATCCCGTACGTCCCCTCCCGTGAGTTTTCACCCGTAAGTGTAGGATTTTTGATTCTATGCAGAGAAGAAGACCGTGGCCAGCTTCACGATCCCTAGTGGGTGAGATCTCTAGTCAAAAATTTATTCCGCCCGTTAGAGGTGAGATCTGGGTGGGAAATTTGGAGGTGAGCTTCACGATCCCCAATGCACAAATCAAGCCGCCCCTGGAAGAGGATCTCTAGGCTTGGGAGTTGGTACGAACTCCAACCAAGGGGGCAGGAAACAAACACAGGAGTTGGTACGCCCATGGATGTTGCACAGGAAACAAACACAGGAATTTTGTAGGAATAAGCGAGAAGAGAGAGGTAAGAGTGGAGTGCATTGGACTTCTTAAAGGAAAAATAAAACAGTGCTACTACACACATGACAGATTATGGGCGACTTCCGCACGAGGAAGCACATCAAGCCATCTATGCATTGAGCAAAAGTGAACAGCACGGATGAATACTCCCATCGTGCGGCTACTGTCGTCCACACAGTAGTTTCGAAATAAAAGGAGGTTTGAGCTCATGTTGAGATTCGTATGGCATAGGAGGCATAGGAATGGAGCTTCCACAGGAGAAATTCATATGGATTGAAATCCTTCAAAACTCCAATCCAAAGAGGCACTTTATCTTGACTCTCAGCATGCGGTCATCCATCACATCCACACATACTTGTGTGCTTAGACGTCTACAAGTCGCTGCCATTAAACAAGCCATCTTGAAGAAAAAAAGATTATATCTCCTTTCCTACATTATTCCTAAATACCTGTCATTTTGTACCAGTACTTCCCTTCTTATAAATATACTAGAACAATGTCCGCGCGTTGCAACGGGGTATAAATCCTCTAGTACGTCGGCTTGTGATTTACCTGTCTATAATAACGCGATTGTGTAAATAAATGATCATCAAGTTCTGCCCATGAATTACCTTAGATTTTGATCCGAAGTTTGGTAAGTAAATTAAAATGAAACTGGTTCAAAAGGTAAGTAATTAAGTTGATTTATTATCATATAAGGAAGGTTGGACGAAGGAGTGGTGCGAATAAAGGTGAAATGGGAACCTTACATTCTTTTTAAGTAGTAGAGATAGAGAAGTAGAGATAGAGGTAGAGATATTGATGCTTGCACAGTCTCCATATTTTGCCCCAAATTCATCCTGGTTTCTCCAGGTTATGTTGTGGAAACGGTAATTGAAGTACTATATTCAGTGCATACCTTCTTCCTAAATCCTAACCATTGAAAAGAAATGTGGTCATACTGCGTATTATGAAACAAAAATTTGAAGGATTGCTGCGGCTTATGTCCCATAACTAATAATGGAAATGAAGTTGTGGACAGATAATAAGATAGAGATTCCAGAAAAGGTTCAACAACATTGGTTAAATTTTGATGTCACTCGTCTATTATAAAAATCATGTCCATGTGGGACTCCATATTCTCCAGGAAGCAGCACAATTTCAGGCATGTGACGCATCCTAGCTAGAACTACGCATGGAGAGGCCGGTTGTCAGACATAAACACCGCTTGCAAGGAGCACGAAGAGAGATCCAAAGCCCTGTGAAACAATCGAAAAGATAACTTAGATGTGCATCAACCACCCTATACAAAATTGTGAAACAACCGACAGTCTTTCAAGGGGCATACCAGGAAGACGGAAGCAATGGACGCTGTGACAATCTCCTTTGCTAAACTACGGTTCCGCCTTGAAGTCGTGGCTTCATAACTGAAATGGACAAATTTGCTGGTTAGATTTTTGTGTGCTTGAATTGCAAGTGCTGAAGTACTTGGTCAACTTCGATAATTTAAGGCTTGAGCTAACACCTCTGTTAAGTAATCAGTTTGACATTACCTCCAGATTTCATTTGTATACTTCCTAATTAGCTATATCCCGAGTAAAACCAGACTATGCCTACCAGCACCACAAACAAAATAGATATTTAATCACCATGCTGAAAATTATTCCCATCATGAACTGAGTTAAGTTTTGGACTGAAGGATTTTCGGATTTCAGTTCTAGGTATATTTCCTAATATGGTATTACCTGTGAGGTTCTTTATATTAACAGAATGAGGCCATCAAAATTCATAGGGAATGAGTTCTTAAACACCAGTTCCATTCGTCATAGTAAAGTTCTCTTTTCCTTTGTGCTAATTCCAGTAGGGTTTAGCAGGTCATGACATCCAATTCTTATGTTTTTCCTATTTCTATTTTTTTCCCTGAATTCCAAGGGCTCCATTGATTCATAGGATAGGAAAAATGGAGGATTGACATGCCCTGCCCATTTGAATCACATGGAATTGCAAAACAAAGGAATTGGCAGAGGTGTGTGTTTGATGGAAGCATAGGAATTTCTCCAAAAGCTGGGGAAAGTTCCAAAAGAATGATCCTAAGGATTGCATTCCTACAAATCAAACAACACCTATGGGAAAGATTCCATAGGATCACAATCCTATGCAAATCCTGTAAAACTGTAATAGGTGACCCTGATTCTTATGTTTTGGTAAGCATAGCAATAATGTGCAATACATACTGGTTGGTTAAGAGCCTTAGGGCCAATGATTTTTTTATCGCAGTTTCTGGAAATAACCATAACTTGAACTGTTACCATCAAATTGGCAGGGACGACGACTAGCCAACTAGGTCATATTACTCTAAGTTGCATAATTGAACATACTGATAAAAAGGTCTAACCAAGTTTTATCTTTGTTCTGGAGTTAGACACACTGATAAAAAGTGAACTTCGATGTGTTTTATTTTTATTTTTAAAGAGAAAATGCAATCAGAAGTTTTTGCTACCTTTCACATGTTTGGGTATGCACTACAAGCTCATTGAATTTAATTGCTCTTATTCACAACAGTGTCCTATTATCGCCTTTTAATTTAGGTAGTGTATGACTGATAATATAATAAAGTAATACTAACACGAATTGTATCAATAGGCAGCAACAAGAACAAGAATCATTCCATTCCATGGGAAAAAACAAATCGAAAGTAAAAGTGGTCAATGCGAGGAAATCCAAACAAGTGTTCAATGTGAGCCCAATTGTTCTTTTCAAGCAGGTGATGTGATAAGTAATTGTTCTGTTCTAGCAGGTCATGTGATACGTAATTATTCTGTTCTAGCAGCCCAATTATAATAATCTAACCTATCCAGGAACTCCAAACCAAATGTTCAGTGCGAGCAAATCCTTTTCCTGACAAGCAGAAAAATAGGTGCAAGGGTTACTGAACTTAGTCCACACGGAACTTCAAACAAACCTAGGCCCATCTATCCAACCTGAAGCCACCAAGGGTAAGCCCATTCGTCACCTCTGTCATGCAGGACCCAAAACGCTACTGAGCAGTGAAAATAAGCCAAAGACGACACAGCCTAAACTCATCGTGCCTGGGTTTCTCCCTAAGAGGATGTTACCACCTACTGTTCGAGCTAATTATTTGACAGCGCAACAAAGTACCACATCAGATCCCTTATCCCAACCCGCGGATGGACTAATTCCGCTAGGTCCCAAACACATGCAGCCACTAGGCGCATCAGATCGGATCAGGCCATCGATCTGCACGAATCGCGTGAGGAGCTGGGGAGATCGGAATCGAGCGGATGACTTACATGAAGAAGGATGCGGTGAGCATGAGGCCGACGGAGACCATGACGACGGCCAGCGTCGGGTACCATTCCACCGGCACGGGGCTGGAGATCGCCTTGGCCGCCTGCGAGAACATCACCGCCGGCGCTTAAGTACCTCGCGAAACCCTAGGGAGCCTAGATCACCAGAAGGGGTAGGGTTTATGGGCTTACCATCTCGTCGGATCTGAGCTGACGCTGCCCCTCGTCGTCGCCTGCCGGCTGGTCGTCTCGTCTCCGCCGCGACGAACTGTTGTGGTCTGGTGGGCAGAGGACAGAGAGTAGGAGAAGGCTTGGAATTGTGGAGGCGTAAGGATTTTCTTGGGCCGTCAGTTCCGGTTGCAGAAAATGGCCTACGAGATGCACTGGGCCCCGACCCCAAGAATTTGTGGATGGGATTTTAAGACCAGCTTTTCCACGCCTTAGCCCAATTTCTATTCAGCGGCCTATAGCGCTGGTTTAGGCCTTAACGGTACACAGCGCCCATGCCACTCCCGATTCGCTTGCATAGTGGGCCGGCCCATATGGCATTTTTTCACCAGTTTTGGGATCTCCTGGAAGGTTCCCCTGGTTTTTCTAGGAACGGTTTTCATTGGGTTTCTTTGGACGTTTTTTGTTTGTTTTTTCTTTATTTTTCTATTTTATTTTTCAGTTTCTTTCCTATATTTGCATATGTTTTTCAAATTCACAAACTTTTCTTGAATTCAAGATTTTTTTTGAATTCGTGATTTAAAAAAATGTGAACCTTTGTTAATTTCAAGAACTTTGTTCATTTAAGAAAATCAAACTCAGGATTTTTTTTACATGTATACTTCTTCATATTCATATTTTCTCAACTGTCAATGGTCAACGGTCGACCAAGTCGACCAGTCAACCAACCGAAGGAAGGAGGGAGCACTCGCTTGTTTTGGGCTAGCCCATGTGTTAGAGCGTGCGAGTGCCAACACGCTAACTGGTGCAAGGCATCAAACAGGAGGACTCGAGGCTCAGTGCTTACCTGTGTAATTTTGTTATCAAAATAAACTTGTGCCAAAAAATAAAAGAAGTGTACGATAGTTAGGGTTTGAGGAGCAGCCACTACCTTATTTGCCACAGCTCAGTTATTATCGACATGGAAAAATTTCACTCAAAAAACACAAGCCTGCATGGAAAAAATAGAAGTATATGAGAGTTAGGGTTTGAGGAGCAGCCAGTGCCAAAGATACTTTGGTGCCCTTATCTTCGGCTGTCATCTTAATGCTAAGAGGGAGGGCTCAGATCCTCAAGAGCTTTGAGTTCCTCGTCGGTATTTAGTGGTGGTTGTGGTACTTTTGCAAATAAATTACCTAAATCTTGGTGGTGTCATGGAACCAAAGAAGTTCGTGTCCTCATGTTAGCGTGGTATAATGATTTTGTTGGTTTGATTCTTTGTGGAGTTGGAATTTTTATTCGACACTATGGTGACAATCTTGTAGTTTGACGACCTAAATTTCTAGGGGGCTCATTCTAGGCTCAAGTATGCTCATCACTCACATTGTCCCATCTATTTGGATGGACAACTCAATGGACTTTAAAAAAAACTTTCTTCGTAATCAAGTTCGTGCGGGTTAAGGACTCGCAGTGTTACCACAACAGTCTAATTGAATTATCTATATTAAATTATTGAGAGTACCTCATCTTGCAAAGATTGGTACCATGAAGAAGATGCATCTAAGATATATTAATGTAATTCTTAGTTGTAGGATTTATTTTGTATTTTCGTGGATATTAGATCTAGAACAAGGCACTTGTAATGAATGTGAGCATAACTAAAATTACAACTATTTTTTTTAAAGTAACAAGGTGAAGATTTTCTTTCATTCAAAAAACCAAGTTAAAATTCCCTAAAACCCCCAATTGAGAAGTAAGATCCATAAAAAAGTGAAAAGCATAATTAAAAATTGAGTGAGAAGTGGGATATGCTTAATTTTGTAGCGGTGAACTTTTTTTATGTATGCTAGTGAAAACAAATAACGATAATGGAATTTTTTGATTACTGGAATGATAGAATAGGCAAATTGTCGAGTCAGAGCCTTGCCCACGACTTTGTTACGATGAATTTTTCAAAATGGAGGAATTAGACCAATAGATGGAGCAGCCCGTGCGGCTTACTTAACTAAGAATAAAGAAGGTGTGAGACAGACATGTGGTCCAATGAAATTAATTGATATGGTTAAATGTCGTCGGCATTTCCTATTTAACGCTTCAGGCGCCCGTTATAGGTTATTTTGCAAACGGGCGCACACCCCCTCCTGCGAGCTGGGCTGGCCCGTCTACCTTTTATTTTTGATTTTTATCCACACAAAAAAACGATGGGATTTGAACCAGCGACTTCCTCACCCTCACTTTATGTGATGAATTCATTCTTTTCTGCCTTTTTCTTTTTTCTTGTTTCATTTTCTCGTTTCTTCGAACGGTTTTGATTGGTTTTCATTTTCATTTTTTGTTTTACCTTTGCTAAATGCGAGAATTTTTCCAATTTCGCATTTTTTTAAAAAAATCAATGGACTTTTTTTCAAATTTGTGAACTTTTTTTTCAACATTGATGAAATTTATTTTCAAAATCGATGGCCTTTTCCAAAATCGATGATCTTTTTTGACAATCGATGATTTTTTGTCAAAATTGATGAACTTTTTTAAAAATCCATGGCCTTTTCCAAAGTTGATAAAAAATAAATCCTTGAACTTTTTTACCCAAAATCCCTGAACTTTTTTTGAATTCATGAATATTTTATCAATTCATAATTTGTTTTCAATTTGTGAACATTTTGCAAATCTGCGAACATTTTTCAGATCCACGAACTTTTCCAAAAAGTTGAACCATTTTTTCTAGCGGTCAAAGGTCAAACATGTCAATTATCAACTTGTCGCCCAGGTCAACTATGAAGAAGTTTTTTTAGTCGAACCACGAAGAAGCGATCGGGCGTATGCGCTTGACGAGAGACAGCTGATCGCTCATGTAGTTGGGCCAACCCATGTAAGGCGGCATGCGAGTGTTGCGTCTGCTAACCAGCGCAACAGGCGCTTACTAGGAGCTCCCAATGTCGCCCAAAGAGATCAAACCAACCCTAGTCGAAATAGGTCCCCACGCTACCACCACTGGGCCAAGAGCACATCCACAAGATTGTTTTAAAGTTTATACATAAATCGCTTTCTCTTTTAAAATAAAGACCACAGAACACACTTTGATTTATTTTTTCGCGGGTCACACACTTTGAACTATGTGTGTGCACAAAACGAACTTTACTTAATATTGCACACACAAATTAAATGTGGACCCAATTCATCAACACCACGTGGGAAATTATGTCAGAGAAACGGTAGCCGTCCATTAGTTTTTTTCTACTTCGAATGTCATTTTTTTCTTAAACTGCACTTTGCAAAGTTTAACAATGTTGTGTTAAATGTGTCAGCATCAACCATATTAAAAAAAAGCCCCACACAAAAAAAACATATTATAAATACTCCGTGCAAGTCAACCATTTAACTGTTTGACCAGGATTATAGAATAAATAACATCTGCAATACCTAATAGATAAAACATGAAACTACTTTTCATGATGGATCAAATGCTATAAATTTCGTATTGTGGATATTGATATATTTTCCTAAAAACTCGGTTAAACATGTACATGTTTGACTTAAAAAATACACGTTGTATAAAGGAACGGAGGAAGGATGTAACATCCACAGCGAAAAAATGATAGGTTGGATCTAATGATATTGATCGTTACCTTTTTTCTATAAACTTGATCAAACTCACTTCAAGACCAAACTAATATGCGAAGTAAAAGGAGAACGCGGGGGTAATAATATACCTCAAAATGAGAGATTAAATATAAGCCAGGTATAGGCAAAGGGGCCAGGGAAAGCTAACAATGTGGTTAGGTCTAACCTGGTCAATCTTGTATTTTTTGGACCGAAATCATCATATGGTGATCAATAGTACTATGTAGGAGTACTATCATTTACGAGTTCATGCATAGCTACCCTTTTCCCTACAAGGAAAAAGCAAAGTGCACGCACCACCTACGCATCGTTACCCGACAGAGCGGCCGACGGGTCGGGACGGCGCCTGCGCCGCTCGCCCGCAGGGCCACGGCGAGATCTCCAGAAGCGCGACGCAGTCAAACCCAAGTGCCCAACCCACGTACAGTACCACAGACAAAGCAGCGTGTGGACATGGAAGCCAACAGCTCGCCCGCTGCGCTAGCTAAGCTAAGCCACGGCCTCGGCCTCGTCCTCGCGAGACCTCAGTCTCTCCGTCCGTCCGTCCCCATCGGTGCTTGCCGGCGACGGATGTTGGGCCACCGATCGAGCCCCCGTGCCGTCGCTATCGGCGTCGCCCGCCTCCGGCGCATGCAACGGCGACGCGCGAGGGGAAACGGGGCCGCTAGCCTGCCGTATCGTGCCATGCCGACAGGGTACTCTGGGTGCTGCCGGAAAGGAGAACGGGCATCCATCTCACGTAGTCATGTATCAGATCGGCTCTCTCTCGGCACGTCGTGGGTCCTGCACTATTTGCGTACGCCGCCGCAGGGGAAAAAGACGGAGGCTTTGCGTAGTTGACGTCGACCTGGTACATCAACTCGCTATTCGTTTTAACTTTTGTATGTAAATCGGCCCTTTCTTTCATGTAGACGCGGGACTTGTCAAGTTTTCTTCATTTTCAACATCGATGCTTAGAGCAGTTTTTTTCCTTCTTGCCGAAGGCATTGCTCAGACGTGCTTTTCCGGGATCAAAACTCGAAATCCCACCTCCGGTTGGATTCGACGACGACGACGGCAACGATGTCGACACGTCGTTTTCTTCCCGGAGCGTTGTTTTGAGAGAACGTTTCACGTAATTCGTGTTGTGTCAAGGATGGTGGACGATGTTCCTGTTGGTTTGTGTGTTGTGTGCCATTAGACGAGGCGGCTTTCTTTCTTTTTTCTCTTTTGTGTGTGCGCTCTTCCAACACTTCAACTAGATCTTAATACTACCTTCGTTTTGGAATATAAGAGTTCGTGCAAATCAAACATACACATGTTTGGCCAAAATTATTGAAAAAAGTATCAGACATCCGTAACATAGAATAAATAAAATATGTGAATGCATTTCATGAGCAATCTAATGGTATAAATTTGGATTATAGATACTGATATTCTTTGCAAAAGTTTCGTAAAACATGTACAAATTTGACTTTTGAACAAACTAACACGAGTTTGCCTTGTTGCAGATATCGGATTAATTGGTATCATATTGATGATGTTAACATATTATCATTTTTGAAAAAACATATAACAATTTATGTTACTATAATCATGAATTAGTGTTGATTCCTAACACCCCCCCCCCCCCCCCCCCCCAAAAGAATTAGTGTTGATTCTGACTAGTTCCTTTTTTGAAACTGGCACAGGAAGGGAAAGACACCCACCTAAATTTTTATTTTCGAGAAGGTTTCACCCCATTGGGCGAGGAGATTACAGGGAGAGGAGGATTTCCAAGTCCAGCCACACACCGGCGATTCTAGCGAGTACTTAGATGACGTTCCTGTTTGTTTGTTGTGCGGCGTCGGCTTTCTTTGTTTTTTCCCCTTTTTTTACTCCCAAGGTCTCAACTATTTCTCAATAGTGTGTTGTTGTAGAGATTGGATTTAATTCGTACATCACATTGATGATGTTAACATATTGCCCTCTCCGTTTCAAAATACTTCCTGCGGTTTCAGTTCAAATTAGTCTTGATTTTAACCAGTTTCTTTTTATGAAACTGTTACATGAAGGGAAAGACACCACACCTGAATTTTTATTTTCCATTGAGGGAGGAGATTCTAGCGAGTTCTTGTCTGGACAGCGACGCCCAGATGGATGTGTACGCGTCCAAGGGAAAACGGGCGCGGTGCTGCCGGAAAGGAGAAGGGACATCCATCTCGCGTAGTCACGCTTCCCGTCCACTTTCTCCGCACGTCGTCCTTTTCCGTGGAAAAAATGGAAGTTTCGTTGATCTCAATCAACATCTAAGCACAGTGTTCGCGTATGCTGGCGAAGTAAAAAAGATACCCCGCCATTGCTTTTGAGCCTCTTTCCTAATGCGGGAACTAGTCATGAACCTTTTAGTTTCTAATAATAATTTCTCCATTAAGACATCTATAGCATCCATCTGGATATCTGCACTTTTATAATGTGGGCCGACTAAGATGACGACGGAGCTTCTCTGTGCACAAATTAACCCTCTGCTAGTAGCTTCTAGACTCCAGAGAGAGAGAAAAATGTTACTGCTGGGCACCTAACCCGTACGGAGATTCATTCTCCTCCGGAGCGGCTCCACCTGATCTTCTGATCTTGGCAATTCGACTCCCACTTGCCAAAAGCCAAAAGTTGATCCTAGAACAGCAACATGGTACTCCTAGAAGAAAAATAATATTTGCAGTACACCAGCAAAGATCTTCCTCTAGCTGAGCTCAGACGGGTGTACTGGATATACTATGATTGTTCGTCTGCGTGCTCGGTTGGCACGTGCCCGTCCATCGGTCCGGAAAGCCACTGTTTGTGTGCGAGAGGCGGAGAGGGTGTCTGCTTTTCAGGCACCAGCAAGCACGGGGTAGCGGGCCGCCGGGCCCGGCCCTGCCGTGACCCGCCGGGGCAGGAGGCGTCGCACGTGCCTACGCGAACAGCTGCATCGGCGTGTTTATCCAGTTCGGGGCGGAATTACAGCTGGGTGCCGAGCTCTTTGTCAGCCGCGCCCGAATTCCATGTACTTCCAGCAGCGTGAAGACACAGGGGCTGTTTGGATTGTGACTATCTTTGCCATATATTGTCACATGATTTTTGCCACACTTGTTTTAGTTGAGTTACTCAAATTGTTAGCCATACTTTGGCTTGTCTAAGGAAATCTTGCCACACTTTGTGTCTATGACATGTGGGGTTCACTGCTCATAAAATAATCCTTGCTTTAGGTGTGGCTAGAACCAAACACCTACCTAACTTGGTCAAACTTGCCTAAGGTTAGGCGTGGCAAAGTGTGGCCGGAAACCAAACAGCCCCATATTTTGATCTCACTGGCGGGCCAGATCTTTTAGTTTCTAGCGCGAGTCGGTGAGACCGGTCAGCACATGTGGGGGTGCCTGCGCATCGGGGCAAGTTTGGGTGGTCTGTGCACTCACTGGATTGCCGGAGTTTTTTACCGCACTGATTTTGGCCTTTGTTTGCCCTCCTCCCGAAATTAGTTGATGCAAGCAAATATATCTCTAGATACACCCGCTTGTAAGTGATCCTGCAAAAAAAAGGCACACCATGGGTGGTAGTGTTTGTTTCGAGATGCCAGGTTATACATTTCATAGATTTCCAAAATGTGTGCCATTTAAGCATGCCAACCGCTGATCTTGTAGCAGTGGCAGATAGGTTAACATGGTCTAGGGTGCCAAATCCTCTTTGAAAGAGGCTCTCGATTTAGAGGGTTCTGTGTTATTCAGTATTACTAGTTGTGCAGAAAGGGTCATCACCCACCTCCAGGGCAACACGCGTCGAACCCTAACCCTAACTTCCTTCCGGGGAAGACCATGTGACCACCAAGGATGGCGGTGGCAAAGCACCCCCTCTAGGCTTCGCTTTTGGTCATAGTGCACCATATCCGGTCCCATGCAAGTGTCGTGGTTTCCAGGGTCGGCGACAAATGTGGGTTTGGGCTTGTAGTTGTTCTTCAAATTTTCCCTACCGTGCCTCTGTTCCAGTCACCAGTAGCGGACCCAGCTTGCAAGTAGAGCTTGGGTATAAATATGCTAACCTCCTTCTAATTTATTGATGTAGTTGCGATGGTGGTTGTTGGGCAGAGCACATGCACCGTCCAGGGTAGCGGGGTAGCGGCTAGCCCATCATCTCTCCTTCCCTCCTCCCCCAGCCTTCTCAGCCATAATGTAGTGGTGGTTCCGTCAAATCTGGCAGTATCGCCTCTTGTCGTCTCATCTGCACCAACGGTTGGCAATGGTTGTTGGTCGCAGGCCTATTTGTCATTGGTTGCCCAAAGGCCTTTGCTTGTGGCAGTTTGGCCTCTCCTTTGTCTAGGCGGCTTTGGGGCATATCGTCGCCCTTCAGCTATACATGGTTGGTGTTGTTCTTGGTGCTTGCACACACCATGTTGCTCCCCTCTAGATTGTGTCCATCCACCCGTCGATCCTCCTACAATCTCGATATCGCTCGTTCCAGAGGTGTTGGCTTGTGGACTCATTGCTTGGTGATGTCGTGTCTATGCTCGCAAAGTAATGTTGGGTCATGGCTTGTGGTGGATTTGTCCCTCTGATGTGTGTGCTTTAGTTGTCATCGTCTTCATTGTCATTGTCATGGTAGTTGTGCCTCGGTTATGTTGTAGCTGACCGCGCTCGGTCTCTCACGGTGGATGGTTCTCGCTTTCATGCATCGTGCTTCACTTTTGCTCTAATCCAGGCTGGGTTTGATCGTCTTCTAATCATGGATCGATGACTCTTGAGTGTCCCCTTTTCAGGCACGGGGTAGCAGGTCGCCGGGGCAGTAGGTGTTGCACGTGCCTACGCAAACAATTGTGTGGCTGTGTTTGTCCAGTTCAGTGCGGAATTAAAGCTGGTTGCCGAGCTCCATGTGAGCCTTGCCCGAATTCCATCAACTTCAAGGAGCATAAAGACATTTTGATGTCTGCTACTTGTGAGTTGCATTGGGATTTCCTCAAAGAGGAGAGGATGATGCAGTACAATAGTGATAAGTATTTCCCTCAGTCATGAAACTAAGATTATCAATCCAGTAGGAGAACCAAGCAACGACTAGTAAACAACACCTGCACACAAACAACAAATACTTGCAAACTAACGCGTAGAGGGGTTGTCAATCCCTCAACGGTTATGAGCAAGATTAAATGGTATAGTTTTTTTATAGATAGATCAAACAAAAATACTCCCTCTGTCAACTTTTATAAGAGCGTTTAGAAACTGTAGTTGAAATTTCGTAACGCTACGGAAAATGTTGGTGTTTTCCATTTTGCCCCTCTACAATCCGCGCTCACTTGTCGTTCTTCGACTCACTGTCTCAACGGTCGCTTCCGGAATCCCTATCTCCTCTGACGTCGCCGACCAAATCCCTAGCTCCTCTGACGTCGCCGCCCAAATCCCTAGCTCCTCTGACGTAGCTGCCCGCATCCCTCTTTCCCGCATCCTTCTCGCCTGCATCGCTGTAGCCCTCGTCGCCTCTTCCTCTCGCCCCGCATCACCTCTCGGTGGAGTTAAAGGTGCCTTTTTTAGTCAAGCCGAGAGGAGCGCGGGCACCAACGGTGGCGAGGACCAGCGGGAGGAGTTGTGCTGCTGGCTGGATCTAAAGCTATTGTATACTCAGCGGGAGGAGCTGAGTATGAAGTAGGAGGCCGTCATCGTGAGCTGGAGCAGGAGGAGCGCAGTCATGTCGGCCTGGTCGACGACGACAGCATCTCTAGCGCGTGCAAGGCCAGCAAGGGCACGTGAAGCAGGAGGATGTCCTGCTTGACGACGGTGGCAACGAACACCGGCGTTCCTCGTCGCCCTCGACCTTGCCAGCATATCGAGCGCATGGTGAGCTTCCCCTATCTCCCCCCTTTATCTTGGTTGCTGTAGTCGTCAAGCATACTCCATGGTTCCGTATGTGGATTTGGCTCAATATGTGGATTTGTTGATTGCCGAATCTGAAATCAGTTGACCCAATCTGCATGTTTAGATTAGGAGTATCTGCATATTCCATGGTTCAGATTAAAATGACACAATCTTCAATTTATTTGCATGACACAATCTGCATGGTTCATACTGTTAGCATATACTGCTTGTGTACAATATGTTTACTCCATGTTCAGATTAAAATGTGTCTCCATATCTTTTTTAGCCATAAGCATATCTTAGATGTCAGGTTAGCATAATATGGCCCTTATTCTTTTTTAGCCATTCATCTTTGTATATGCTCTGCTTGTCTAGAGGGATTTGAATGCTTTGCTTGTCTGTCAGCATATTTGGAGTACAGAGATGATTGTGGCTGTACTCCATATATGTAGCCCTTATTTAAAGCAGGAGTATATATGTAGCCCTTATTTAATGGCTTGTTCACTGGTTTAAAAATTCATCTAAATTGAGCACTCCATGTGCAGATGATGGAGTACATTTTTCAACTGAAAGTTTACAACTTGGAGTAAATTGAGTACAAATTCCAGTTACTTCTGTCAATGTTTATAGTTGAATAAATTGAGTACATGCTGGTTTTACAATAAATTATTGTCTATTTCAGAAAGTTTACAAAGTCCGGTTGCTTATGTCAATGTTTCTAGTTGCTTATTTGAGTAGTAACCAAAGTGTTTGTGTGCTCGTAGACCACTCCTTGAATTTTTGCAAGTACTCCATGGTTTCTGAATTTGCACTAGTTGGAGTATGAGTATGAGTATGAATTTCTATTGCTTGGAGTAGTTCCTGAATTAACTGGAGTATGAATTAATTGTGCCATTAAATTGTTGTTGTTGTTGTTGTTGTTGTGGTAACAGTAACAGTTAGATTTTGTGGTACAACAAGAATTGAGAGAACAAGAATTATCTTGTTATTGTTCCAATGACACAACAAGAATTGAACTGAATCGTGCTGGAGCACAACAAGATAATCTTATTCTGTTTATCTTAATACTCAAGCAATGTCTGAGTGGGTTTTCCTTTAAAATTGTTTTTAATTGTTGGAGTTTGTAGGATCGAAAGTATGTCTAGAGGGGGTGATTAGACTAGTTGAAAGCACAAGTGCTCCCTGGGTGATTTTGATAATTAATGTCAACATATCACTTGTTGGACTAATATTTTCATCTAGTATATTTCAGATGAGTTCAACAATGGAGTGGCTTGGACAAGAGGATGTGGAACCCCTTCAAGATGCTAAGGACAAATATTGGCAAAAGCCCAAGACTCTTCATTTTCATTTTAGTGATCCAAGATCACATTGAGTCCATAGGAAAGCCAATACTATTAAAAGGGGATCAGGTGTTGCTTAATGGCTTGCTTGCTCAAAGTGCTTAGTGATATGCTCCAAAGCCCTCAACCACTTTCTCATTTCCACATATGTCCTAAACCTAAAGTCAAACTCGGCCCCATCGATTTGATCTATCCGGCGCCACCGAGTTCACTTGACATAGCCACTGCCTAAAACCCAAATTAATTCGGTCTCACCGATGGGATCTCGGTCTCACCGAGATGGGCTTGCAAACTCTTTGTTGCCTGTTGCAACTATTTCGGTCTTATCGAGATATGAAATCGGTCCCACCGAGTTTGCTTGACCAACTCTCCGTTTTGCTTATTACCAAAATCGGTCTCACCGAGTTTGTGTAATCGGTCAGACCGAGTTGAGGTTTTACCCTAACCCTAGCACATCGGTCCCACCGAGTTGATCATATCAGTCTCGCCGAAAACTCTAACGTTCACATTTTGAATCAAATCGGTCTGACCGAGTTTCTCGATTCAGTCCCACCGAGTTCGGTGAATTGTGTGTAACGATAAGATTTTGTGTGGAGGCTATATATACCCCTCCACCCATCCTCTATTCGTGGAGAGAGCCATCAGAACGTGCCAACACTTCCAGCATTCATTTTCTGAGAGAGAACCACCTAATCATGCGTTGAGACCAAGATATTCCAATACAATCACAAGAATCTTGATCTCTAGCCTTCCCCAACTTGCTTTCCACTCAAATCATCTTTCCACCATATCCAAATATGTGTGAGAGAGTTGAGTGTTGGGGAGTACCGTGAGCAACATTTATTGCAGCTAACTGCTCATCAAGAAAACTATCATCAATAGGTAGTGGGTCATCAAGCACATTTTCAAGCCTAGATAAATTATCAGCTACTGGGTTCTCAGCTCCTTTTCTATCAATGATATGTAAATAAAATTCTTGTAACAAGAGAACCCATCGAATAAGTCTAGGTTTAGCATCTTTCTTTTCCATAAGATATTTAATAGCAGCATGGTCTGTGTGAATAGTTACTTTGAAATCAACAATATAAGGTCTAAATTTATCACAAGCAAACACAACCGCTAAGAATTCTTTTTCAGTAGTAGCATAATTTCTTTGAGCATTGTTTAGAGTTTTATAAGCATAATGAATTACATTAAGTTTCTTATCAACTCTTTGTCCTAGAATATCACCAACAACATAATCACTAGCATCACACATAATTTCAAAAGGCAAGTTCCAATCAGGTGGTTGAACAATAGGTGCAGAAATTAAGGCTTTCTTGAGTGTTTCAAAGGATTCTAGACAATCATCATAAAAAACAAAAGGAATATCCTTTTGCAAGAGACTAGTAAGAAGCCTAGAATTTTTTGAAAAGTCTTTGATAAATCACCTATAGAAACCAACATGACCTAAGAACCTACGAATATCTTTTATATCTTTAGGACATGGCATTTTCTCAATTGCATCAACCTTAGCTTTGTCCACTTCAATACCTCTTTCAAAAAAATTATGACCCAAGACAATGCCCTCATTAACCATAAAGTGTCACTTCTCCCAATTCAAGACAAGATTTATTTGTTCACATCTGTGCAAAACTCGATCAAGATTGCTTAAACAATCATCAAAAGACTTCCCATAAACAGAAAAGTCATCCATGAAAACCTCAACAATCTTTTCACAAAAGTCAGAGAATATAGCGGTCATACATCTTTGAAAGGTAGCAGGTGCATTACATAAACCAAAATGCATACGTCTATAAGCATAAGTTCCAAAGGGACAAGTAAAGGTGGTCTTTTCTTGATCAGGTTGAGAAACAGGTATTTGTGAAAAAACAGAATATCCATCAAGGAAGAAAAAATGTGTGTGCTTAGATAATATTTCAAGCATTTGATCAATAAAAGGCAGAGGGTAATGATCTTTTCTAGTTTCTTTGTTTAATTTTCTAAAATCAATTACCATTCTATAACCTGTAACAATTCTTTGTGGAATAAGTTCATTCTTATCATTAGGAACAACAGTAATACCTCCTTTCTTAGGAACACAATGAACATGACTTACCCATCTACTATCAGCTATAGGATAGATTATACCCGCTTCCAGAAGTTTTAATATTTCCGTTCTTACCACTTCTTTCATCTTCGGGTTTAACCGACGTTGGTGATCAACAACAGGTTTAGCATCAGGTTCCATATTAATTTTGTGCTGACATAGAGTGGGACTAATGCCCTTTAAATCATCAAGAGTATATCCAATAGCAGCTTGGTGCTTCCTTAGAACTTTTAACAATCTTTCTTCTTCATGTTCTGAAAGGTTAGCACTAATAATAACATGATATATCTTCTTTTCATCAAGATAAGCATATTTCAAAGTGTCTGGCAATTGTTTTAATTCAAACACAGGATCACCTTTAGGTGGAGGAGGACCTCCTAGAGTTTCAATAGGCAAATTGTGTTTAAGCAGAGGATGTTGTTCAAAGAAAATTTTATCCATTTCATTTCTTTCATGCATATGTAAATCATTTTCATGATCTAGCAAATATTGTTCTAAAGGATCAGTAGGTGGTACAACAATAGAAGCAAGACCAATTAATTCATCCTTACTAGGAAATTATTTGTCATGAAGCTTTCTACTAAACTTGAAAAAATTAAATTCAAGAGATTGGATATACTTGCACCCTTGCATGCTATCTAACCTTGTAGGTACTTGGATGAATCTAATTCTATGAGATTGCCACTCACTCACATCTTAAGCAATCTCTACATCACCAAGTCTCTAAAAATATGGTGGTTGAAGACAAGGAAGCATGAAACCTTTCAACATATCCTTTGACAAATCCTATATATCAAATTTCATGATTGTCACTTTGGATACACAAATGCTCTTCCTTGCAAGACTAACCCATGTTGGTAGATGAATTCAAACTACAAGTGGTGCTCCCAACTCATTGATGAGTTACATCAATCTTGATCATCCTACACAAGTTCAACTACATGATCAAGTTCAACACCACCACTCAAGGTATGTCATTCCATCTTAGAGAAGCTTTACCTCAAGTCATGGGTCAAAGCAGCTCAACAAGATGTGAATGCATCAAAATGCTTAAACAAAAATGGCAACCCCATTTTGAGCTTAAACGATGAGTATGACCTACGATCAAGTGTCCTCACTTGACTCCTCAGTCAATATACTCTAACATAGGTGACTTTGTCGCCGACCAACTCTAGATGAAGTTCTCTAGTGTTTTTCTATGCTCTTGCACGTTTGTTTCCCTTTTCAAAAAAACTTCATCTAGATTTCTTTATTTTCTCTGTTATCTTCTGCATTCCCTGCATCCAATTCATTGCAAATCCTTTAGTTAATTCCTTGCAAATCTTTGTGAGATCCTCTTTGCCTAATGAGCCGAGATGACAATTGTTTTTTCTCTATGTTGAATTGGGCCTCACCAATTTGTTCTTCTTGGCTACACCGAAACAACTCGGTGCCACCGAAGCAAATAACTCGGTGTTACCGATTTCAATACTGAGAAAACACTTTACCATTTGCATCCTGCATATTTGTTCCAGCTCCACTCGATGATTCTTGTCCTCTACCAGCATCTTACATTACATGTTGCTTTTTCATGTGACTCAAGGACCAAACCTATTTGACTCACACTCCAGAAGATCCCTTCTTGGAAATTGATGTCAAAGGGGGGGGGGGAGAGATCACGTCAAAGGTTAATCACATCAAAGGGAGAGAGAGACCCTATGGGAAGGAAAGTTTTCTTAGTCTTCCGAGATGCTTGGTATTCAAAGAGGAGACAAGATACATGTCTTCAAGAGGAGAGAACAAACCTCCTACTTATGATTAACCCTCCCGCAAGCATCCGCAACTATGAGGAAAGTATGAAGAACAAATTCTAACCACAACATTAAACTTTTGGTCCATTCGGTCCCTTATGGAATAGCGCATAAACCGGGGTTTAAGCTTCTGTCACTCTCGCAACCCATCATCTAATTGCTACTCCACAATGCATTCCCTTAGGCCCAAATATGGTGAAGTGTCATGTAGTCGACGTTCACATGACACCACTAAGGGAATCACAACATACATACTATCAAAATATCGAACACATATCAAGTTCACATGATTACTTGCAACATGATTTCCCCCGTGACCTCAAGAACAAAATTAACTACTCACAAATGATAAACATGCTCATGATCAGAGGAGTATTAAATAGCATATTGGATCTTAACATATAATCTTCCACCAAATAAACCATATAGTAATCAACTACAAGATATAATCAACACTACTAGTCACCCACAAGCACCAATCTATGGTTCCAATAACAAGATTGAACACAAGAGATGAACTAGGGTTTGAGATGAGATGGTGCTACTGAAGATGTTGATGGAGATTTCCCTCCCCAAGATGGGAGATTTGTTGGTGATGATGATGACGATGATTTCCCCCTTCGGGAGGGAAGTTCCCCCGGCGGAATCGCTCCGCCGGAGGGCAAAAGTGCTCCTGCCCAAGTTCCGCCTCGAGGCAGCGGCGCTCCGTCCCGAAAGTCCTCTCCTTATTTTTTCTAGGTTAAAATGACCTATATACCAGAAGATGGGCACCGGAGGTGGGCCTGGGTGAGCACAACCCACCAGGGCACGCTTGGGCTCCCTGGCGCACCCAGGTGGGTTGTGCCCACCTGGTGGGCTCCCTCTGGTAGTTATTTGCTCCAATAATTCTCAAATATTCCATAAAAAATCCTCGTGAAGTTTCAGCTCATTTGGAGTTGTGCAGGACAGGTAGCCTGACGTAGCTTTTTCAGGTCCAGATTTCCCGCTGCTGGAATTCTCCCTCTTTGTGTATACCTTGCATATTATGAGAGAAAAATGCATTATCATTACTCTAAAAAGCATTATTATGGATAAAAACATTATAAATAACAGTAAGAAAACATGATGCAAAGTGGACGTATCAAAAGCACAAGTGCTCCCTGGGTGATTTTGGTAATTAATGTCAACATATCTCTTGTTGGACTAATATTTTCATCTAGTACATTTCAGATGAGTTCAACAGTGGAGTGGCTTGGACAAGAGGATGTGGAACCCCTTCAAGATGCTAAGGACAAACATTGGCGAAAGCCCAAGACTCTTCATTTTCATTTTAGTGATCCAAGGTCACATTGAGTCCATAGGATAGCCAATACTATTAAAAGGGGATGAGGTGTTGCTTAATGGCTTGCTTGCTCAAAGTGCTTAGTGATATGCTCCAAAGCCCTCAACCACTTTCTCATTTCCACAAATGTCCTAAACCTAAAGTCAAACTCGGCCCCACCGATTTGATCTATTTGGCGCCACTGAGTTCACTTGACATAGCCACTGCCAGAAACCCAAATCAAATCGGTCTCACCGATGGGATCTCGGTCTCACCGAGATGGGCTTGCAAACTCTCTATTGCCTGTTGCAACTATTTCGGTCTTACCGAGATATTCAATCGGTCCCACCGAGTTTGCTTGACCAACTCTCTGTTTTGCTTATTACCAAAATCAGTCTCACCAATTTTGTGTAACCGGTCAAACCGAGTTGAGGTTTTACCCTAACCCTAGAACATCGGTCCCACCGAGTTGATCATATCGGTCCCACCGAAAACTCTAATGTTCACATTTTGAACTAAATTGGTCTCACCAAGTTTCTCGATTCGGTCCCACCAAGTTTGGTGAATTGTGTGTAACGGCTAGATTTTGTGTCGAGGCTATATATATGAAGGAAATATGCCCTAGAGGCAATAATAAAGTTGTTATTTATATTTCCTTATATCATGATAAATGATTATTATTCATGCTAGAAATGTATTAATCAGAAACTTAATACATGTGTGAATACATAGACAAACAGAGTGTCACTAGTATGCCTCTACTTGACTAGCTCGTTAATCAAAGATGGTTAAGTTTCCTAACGATAGACATGAGTTGTCATTTGATGAATGGGATCACATCATTAGAGAATGATGTGATTGACTTGACCCATATGTTAGCTTTTCACTATGATCATTTAGTTTATTGCTATTGCTTTCTCCATAAATTATACATGTTCCTATGACTATGAGATTATGCAACTCCCGAATATCGGAGGAACACTTAGTGTGCTATCAAACGTCGCAACGTAACTAGGTGACTATAAAGATGCTCTACAGGTGTCTCCGATGGTGTTTGTTGAGTTGGCATAGATCGAGATTAGGATTTGTCACTCCGTGTATCGGAGAGGTATCTCTGGGCCCTCTCGGTAATACACATCACTATAAGACTTGCAAGCAATGTGACTAATGAGTTAGTTGTGGGATGATGCATTACAGAACGAGTAAAGAGACTTTCCGGTAACGAGATTAAACTAGGTATTGAGATACCGACGATCGAATCTCGGGCAAGTAACATACCGATGACAAAGGGAACAACGTATGTTGTTATGCGGTTTGACCGATAAAGATCTTCATAGAATATGTAGGAACCAATATGAGCATCCAGGTTCTGCTATTGGTTATTGACCGGAAGTGAGTCTCGGTCATGTATATATAGTTCTTGAACCCGTAGGGTCCGCACGCTTAACGTTCGATGACGATCGACATTATGAGTTTATGTGTTTTGATGTACTGAAGGTAGTTCAGAGTCCCGGATATGATCGCGGACATGACGAGGAGTCTCAAAATGGTCGAGACATAAAGATTGATATATTGGACGGCTATGTTCGGACACCGAAAGTGTTCCGGGAGGTTTCGGATAAAACCAGAGTGCTGGAGGGTTACCGGAACCCCCTGGGAAGTTATTGGGCCCTTAGTGGGCTTTAGGGGAGAGACATGGCAGCGGCCAGGAGGTGGTGCCCCCCAAGGGAGTCCGAATTGGACTAGGGGAGGGGGCACGGCCCCTCTTTCTCTCTCCCTCTCCCTCTCCTTCCTTCCTCCTCCTCCTAGTAGGACTAGGAAAGGAGGAACCCTACTCCTACTAGGAGGAGGATTCCTCCCCCCTTGGCGCGCCCTCTAGGGCCGGCCGGCCTCCTCCTCCCCTCCTTTATATACGGGGGAGGGGGGCACCCCATAGACACACAAGTTGATTGTTTTAGCCGTGTGCAGTGCCCCCCTCCACAGATTTCCACCTCGATCATATCATTGTGGAACTTAGGCGAAGCCCTGCGTCGGTAACTTCATCATCACCGTCATCACGCTGTCGTGCTGACGAAGCTCTCCCTCAACACTCAGCTGGATCTAGAGTTCGTGGGACGTCACCGAGCTGAACGTGTGCAAATCGCGGAGGTGCCGTACCTTCGGTGCTAGGATCGGTCGGATCATGAAGACGTACGACTACATCAACCCCGTTGTCATAATGCTTCCGCTTACAGTCTATGAGGGTACGTGGACAACACTCTCCCCTCTCGTTGCTATGCATCACCTAGATGGATCTTGCGTGTGCGTAGGAATTTTTTTGAAATTACTGTGTTCCCCAACAGTGGCATCCGAGCCAGGTCTATGCGTAGATGTTATATGCACGAGTAGAACACAAAGGAGTTGTGGGCGTGGGTATATACATATTGCTTGCGGTCACTAGTTGATTCTTGATTCAGCGGTATTGTTGGATGAAGTGGCTCAGACCGACATTACGCGTACAACCCGAGACTGGTTCTACCGACATGCTTCGCACACATGTGGCTAGTGGGAGTCAGTTTCTCCAACTTTAGTTGAATCGGATTCAATGAACAGGGTTCTTTCTGAAGATCAAAAAGCGATCACTATACCACGTTGTGGTTTTTGATGCGTAGGTAATAATGGTTCTTGCTCAGCCCGTAGTAGCCACGTAAAACTTGCAACAACAAAGTAGAGGACGTCTAACTTGTTTTTGCAGGGCATGTTGTGATGTGATAGGGTCAAGACATGATGCTAAATTTTATTGTATGAGATGATCATGTTTTGTAATAGAGTTACCGGCAACTGGTAGGAGCCATATGGTTGTCGCTTTATTGTATGAAATGCAATCGCCATGTAATTGCTTTACTTTATCACTAAGCGGTAGCTATAGTCGTAGAAGCAATAGTTGGCGAGATGACAATGATGCTTCGATGGAGATCAAGGTGTCAAGCCGGTGACGATGGTGATCATGACGGTGCTTTGGAGATGGAGATCAAAGGCACAAGATGATGATGGCCATATCATATCACTTATATTGATTTCATGTGATGTTTATCCTTTATGCATCTTATTTTGCTTAGTTCGATGGTAGCATTATAAGATGATCTCTCACTAAATTTCAAGGTACAAGTGTTCTCCCTGAGTATGCACCGTTGCTACAGTTGGTTGTGTCGGGACACCACGTGATGATCGGGTGTGATAAGCTCTACGTTCACATACAACGGGTGCAAGCCAGTTTTGCACACGCAGAATACTTGGGTTAAACTTGACGAGCCTAGCATATGCAGATATGGCCTCGGAACACTGAGACCGAAAGGTCGAGCATGAATCATATAGTAGATATGATCAACATAGTGATGTTCACCATTAAAAACTACTCCATCTCACGTGATGATCAGACATGGTTTAGTTGATATGGATCACGTGATCACTTAGATGATTAGAGGGATGTCTATTTAAGTGGGAGTTCTTAAGTAATATGATTAATTAACTTTAATTTATCATGAACTTAGTACCTGATAGTATTTTGCATGTCTATGTTGTTCTAGATAGATGGTCCGTGCTGTTGTTCCATTGAATTTTAATGCGTTCCTAGAGAAACCTAAGTTGAAATATGATGGTAGCAATTACACGGACTGGGTCTGTAACTTGAGGATTATCCGCATTGCTACACAGAATAATTACATCCTGGAAGCACTGCTAGGTGACAAACCCGCTGCAGGAGCAACACCAGATGTTATGAACGTCTGGCAGAGCAAAGCTGATGACAACTCGATAGTTCAGGGTGCCATGCTTTACGGCTTAGAACTGGGACTTCAACGACGTTTTGAACGTCATGGAGCATATGAGATGTTCTAGGAGTTGAAGTTAATATTTTAAGAAAATGCCTGAATTGAGAGATATGAAGTCTCCAATAAGTTCTACAGCTGCAAAATGGAGGAGAATAGTTCTGTCAGTGAACATATACTCAGAATGTCTGGGTACCACAACCACTTGACTCAGCTGGGGGTTAATCTTCTTGATGATAGTGTCATTGAGAGAGTTCTTCAATCACTGCCACCAAGCTACAAGAGCTTCATGATGAACTATAATATGCAAGGGATGGATAAGACAATTCCCGAGCTCTTCGCAATGCTAAAGGCTGTGGAGGTAGAAATCAAGAAGGAGCATCAAGTGTTGATGGTCAACAAGACCACTAGTTTCAAGAAAAAAGGGTAAAGGGAAGAAGGGGAACTTCAAGAAGGACGACAAGCAAGTTGCTGCTCAAGTGAAGAAGCCTAAGTCTGGACCTAAGCCTGAGACTGAGTGCTTGTAGTGCAAAGGGACTGGTCACTGGAAGCGGAACTGCCCCAAGTATTTGGCGGAGAAGAAGGATGGCAAAGTGAAAGGTATATTTGACATACATGTTATTGATGTGTACCTTACTAATGCTCGCAGTGGCGCCTGGGTATTCGATATTGGTTCTGTTGCTAATATTTGCAACTCGAAACAGGGGCTACGGATTAAGCGAAGGTTGGCTAGGCTAAGGACGAGGTGACGATGCGCGTGGGAAATGGTTCCAAAGTCGATGTGATCGCCGTCGGCATGCTACCTCTACATCTACCTTCAGGATTAGTTTTAGACCTAAATAATTGTTATTTGGTGCCAGCGTTGAGCATGAACATTATATCTGGATCTTGTTTGATGCGAGACGGTTATTCATTTAAATCAGAGAATAATGGTTGTTCCATTTATACGAGTAATAATCTTTTATGATCATGCACCCTTGATGAGTGGTCTATTTTTACTAAATCTTGATAGTAGTGATACACATGTTCATAGTATTGAAGCCAACAGATATAAGTTTAATAATGATAGTGCAACTTATTTGTGGCACTGCCGTTTAGGTCATATTGGTCTAAAGCGCATGAAGAAACTCCATGCTGATGGGCTTTTGGAATCACTTGATTATGAATCAGTTGATGCTTGTGAACCATGCCTCATGGGCAAGATGACTAAGATTCCATTCTCCAGAACAATGGAACGAGCTACAGACTTATTGGAAATAATACATACTGATGTATGCGGTCCGATGAGTGTTGATGCTCGTGGCGGGTATCGTTATTTTCTTACCTTCACAGATGATTTGAGCAGATATGGGTATATCTACTTGATGAAACATAAGTCTGAAACATTTGAAAAGTTCAAATAATTTCAGAGTGAACTGGAAAATCATCGTAGCAAGAAAATTAAGTTTCTATGATCTGATCGTGGAGGTGAATATTTGAGTTATGAGTTTGGTCTTCATTTGAAACAATACGGAATAGTTTCACAACTCACGCCACCTGGAACACCACAGCGTAATGGTGTGTCCGAATGTCGTAACCGAACTTTATTAGATATGGTGCAATCTATGATGTCTCTTACTGATTTACCGCTATCGTTTTGGGGTTATGCTTTAGAGACGGCTGCATTCACGTTAAATAGGGCACCATCAAAATCCGTTGAGACGACACCTTATGAACTGTGGTTTGGCAAGAAACCCAAGTTGTCGTTTCTTAAAGTTTGGGGCTGCGATGCTTATGTGAAAAAGCTTCAACCTGATAAGCTCGTACTCAAATCGGAGAAATGTGTCTTCATAGGAGATAGTTGGGTACACCTTCTATCACAGATCCAAAGGCAAGTTATTCGTTGCTAAGAATGGATCCTTTCTAGAGAAGGAGTTTCTCTCGAAAGAAGTGAGTGGGAGGAAAGTAGAACTTGATGAGGTAACTATACCTGCTCCCTTATTGGAAAGTAGTTCATCACAGAAATCAGTTCCAGTGATTCCTACACGAGTAAGTGAGGAAGCTAATGATGATGATGATGAAACTTCTGATCAAGTTACTACCAAACCTCGTAGGCCAACCAGAGTAAGATACGCACCAGAGTGGTACGGTAATCCTGTTCTGGAGGTCATGTTACTTGACCATGACGAACCTATGAACTATGAGGAAGCTATGATGAGCCCAGATTCCGCAAAATGGCTTGAGGCCATGAAATCTGAGATGGGATCCATGTATGAGAACAAAGTGTGGACTTTGGTTGACTTACCCGATGATCGACAAGCCATAGAGAATAAATGGATCTTCAAGAAGAAGATTGACGCTGACGGTAATGTTACTGTCTATAAAGCTCGACTTGTTGCAAAAGGTTTTCGACAAGTTCAAGGAGTTGACTACGATGAGACCTTCTCACCCGTAGCGATGCTTAAGTCCGTCCGAATCATGTTAGCAATTACCGCATTTTATGATTATGAAATTTGGCAAATGGATGTCAAAACTGCATTCCTTAATGGATACCTTAAAGAAGAGTTGTATATGATGCAACCAGAAGGTTTTGTCGATCCAAAAGGTGCTAACAAAGTGTGCAAGCTCCAGCGATCCATTTATGGACTGGTGCAAGCCTCTCGGAGTTGGTATGCTTTGATAGTGTGATCAAAGCATATGGTTTTATACAGAATTTTGGAGAAGCCTGTATTTACAAGAAAGTGAGTGGGAGCTCTATAGCATTTCTGATATTATATGTGGATGACATATTGCTGATCAAAAATGATACTGAATTTCTGAATAGCATAAAAGGATACTTGAATAAGAATTTTCAATGAAAGACCTCAGTGAAGCTGCTTATATATTGGGCATCAAGATCTATAGAGGTAGATCAAGACGCTTAATTGGACTTTCACAAAGCACATACCTTGATAAAGTTTTGAAGAAGTTCAAAACTGATCAAGCAAAGAAAGGGTTCTTGCCTGTGTTACAAGGTGTGAAGTTGAGTCAGACTCAATGCCCGACCACTACAGAAGATAGAGAGAAAATGAAAGTCATTCCCTATGCTTCAGCCATAGGTTCTATCATGTATGCAATGCTGTGTACCAGACCTGATGTGTGCCTTGCTATTAGTTTAGCAGGGAGGTACCAAAGTAATCCAGGAGTGGATCACTGGACAGCGGTCAAGAACATCCTGAAATACCTCAAAAGGACTAAGGATATGTTTCTCGTTTATGGAGGTGACAAAGAGCTCATCGTAAACGGTTACGTCGATGCAAGCTTTGACACTGATCCGGATGAGTCTAAGTCACAAACCGGATACGTATTTTTATTGAATGGTGGAGCTGTCAGTTGGTGTAGTTCCAAGCCGAGCGTCGTGGCGGGATCTAAGTGTGAAGCGGAGTACATAGCTGCTTCGGAAACGACAAATGAAGGAGTCTGGATGAAGGAGTTCATATCCGATCTAGGTGTCATACCTAGTGCATCGGGTCCAATGAAAATCTTTTGTGACAACACTGGTGCAATTGCCTTGGCAAAGGAATCCAGATTTCACAAGAGAACCAAGCACATCAAAAGATGCTTCAATTCCATCCACGATCAAGTCAAGGAGGGATACATAGAGATTTGCAAGATACATACAGATCTGAATGTTGCAGACCCCTTGACTAAGCCTCTCTCATGAGAAAAACATGATCAGCACCAAGACTCCATGGGTGTTAGAACCATTACAATGTAATCTAGATTATTGACTCTAGTGCAAGTGGGAGACTGAAGGAAATATGCCCTAGAGGCAATAATAAAGTTGTTATTTATATTTCCTTATATCATGATAAATGTTTATTATTCATGCTAGAATTGCATTAACCGGAAAATTAATACATGTGTGAATACACAAACAAACAAAGTGTCACTAGTATGCCTCTACTTGACTAGCTCGTTAATCAAAGATGGTTAAGTTTCCTAACCATAAACATGAGTTGTCATTTGATGAATGGGATCACATCATTAGAGAATGATGTGATTGACTTGACCCATCCGTTAGCTTGGCACTATGATCGTTTAGTTTACTCCATAACTTATACATGTTCCTATGACTATGATATTATGCCACCCCCGAATACCGGAGGAACACTTAGTGTGATATCAAACGTCACAACGTAACTGGGTGACTATAAAGATGCTCTACAGGCGTCTCCGATGGTGTTTGTTGAGTTGGCATAGATCGAGATTAGGATTTGTCACTCCGTGTATCGGAGAGGTATCTCTGGGCCCTCTCGGTAATGCACATCACTATTAGCCTTGCAAGCAATGTGACTAATGAGTTAGTTGCAGGATGATGCATTATGGAATGAGTAAAGAGACTTGCCGGTAACGAGATTAAACTAGGTATTGAGATACCGACGATCGAATCTCGGGCAAGTAACATACCGATGACAAAGGGAACAACATATGTTGTTATGCGGTTTGACCAATAAAGATCTTCGTAGAATATGTAGGAACCAATATGAGCATCCAGGTTCCGCTATTGGTTATTGACCAGAAGTGAGTCTCGGTCATGTCTACATAGTTCTCGAACCCGTAGGGTCCGCACGCTTAACGTTCGATGCCGATCGATATTATGAGTTTATGTGTTTTGATGTACCGAAGGTAGTTCGGAGTCCTGGATATGATCACGGACATGACGAGGAGTCTCGAAATGGTTGAGACATAAAGATTGATATATTGGACGGCTATGTTCGGACACCAGAAGTGTTCCGGGAGGTTTCTGATAAAACCAGAGTGCCGGAGGGTTACCGGAACCCCTCGGGAATTTATTGGGCCCTTAGTGGGCTTTAGGGGAGAGACAGGGCAGCAGCCAGGAGGTCCCCCCCCCAAGGGAATCCGAATTGGACTAGGGGAGGGGGCGCGACCCCCCTAGGAGGAGGATTCCTCCCCCTTGGTGCGCTCTCTAGGGCCGGCCGGCCTCCTCCTCCCCTCCTTTATATACAGGGGAGGGGGCACCCCATAGACACACAAGTTGATTGTTTTAGCCGTGTGCGATGCCCCCCTCCACAGATTTCCACCTCGGTCATCGTTGTAGAGCTTAGGCGAAGCCCTGCGTCGGTAACTTCATCATCACCGTCATCGCGCCGTCGTGCTGACGAAGCTCTCCCTCGACACTCAGCTGGATCTAGAGTTCATGGGACGTCACCGAGCTAAACGTGTGTAGATCGCGGAGGTGCCATACCTTCGGTGCTAGGATCGGTCGGATCGTGAAGACGTACGACTACATCAACTGCGTAGTCATAACGCTTCCGCTTACGGTCTACGAGGGTACGTGGACAACACTCTCCCCTCTCGTTGCTATGCATCACCTAGATGGATCTTGCCCGTGCGTAGGAATTTTTTTGAAATTACTGCGTTCCCCAACAATATACCCCTCCACCCATCCTCCATTCGTGGAGAGAGCCATCAGAACGTGTCAACACTTCTAGCATTTATTTTCTAAGAGAGAACCACGTACTCATGTGTTGAGACCAAGATATTCCAATCCAATCACAAGAATCTTGATCTCTAGCCTTCCCCAAGTTGTTTTCCACTCAAATCATCTTTCCACCGTATCCAAATCCGTGAGAGAGAGACTTGAGTGTTGGGGAGACTATCATTTGAAGCACAAGAGCAAGGAGTTCATCATCAACACACCATCTATTACCTTTTGGAGAGTGGTGTCTCCTAGATTGATTAGGTGTCACTTAGGAGCCTCCGTCTAGATTATGGAGTTGAACCAAGGAGTTTGTAAGGGCAAGGAGATCGCCTACTTCGTGAAGATCTACCCAAGTGAGGCAAGTCCTTCGTGGGCGATGGCCATGGTGGGATAGACAAGGTTGCTTCTTCATGGACCCTTCGTGGGTGGAGCCCTCCGTGGACTCGCGCAACCATTACCCTTCATGGGTTGAAGTCTCCATCAACGTGGACATATGATAGCACCATCTATCAGAACCACGCCAAAAATCTCCGTGTCTCCAATTGCGTTTGCACACTCCAATCCCATCCATTTACTTTCTTGCAAGTTGCATGCTTTACTTTCCGCTGCTCATATACTCTTGCCATGCTTGCTTGAAATGTATTGTGAATGTTTAAACTTGTGTTAAAACTCCACCTTAACTTAAAGAAATTAAAAACTGCTAATTTTCCTTGTTGAGGGTCTAATCACCCCCACTCTAGACACCTCTTCTCGATCCTACACTACTTAACCAAATAAAAATCTAGCCTTTTCCCAATTTTAAGTCTTGGCAGATTTTAACAACTTAACACAAGTCAAGCAGTCAACCTACACATGCAATTCTAAGAGTATAGCAGTGGAATGTAAATCATTGCATATGTAGGTAAAGGGGAGGAGTTTGGAGGGAGCAAACTCAATGTAGACACGGAGATTTTTGGCGTGGTTCCAATAGGTGGTGCTATCGCACATCCACGTTGATGGAGACTTCAACCCACAAAGGCTAATGGTTGCGCGAGTCCACGGAGGGCTCCACCCACGAAGGGTCCACGAAGAAGCAACCTTGTCTATCCCACCATGGCCATCGCCCACGAAGGACTTGCCTCACTTGGGTAGATCTTCACGAAGTAGGCGATCTCCTTGCCCTTACAAACTCCTTGGTTCAACTCCACAATCTTGACGGAGGCTCCCAAGTGACACCTAACCAATCTAGGTGACACCACTCTCCAAAAGGTAATAGATGGTGTGTTGATGATGAACTTCTTGCTCTTTTGCTTCAAATGATAGTCTCCCCAACACTCAACTCTCTCTCACGGATTTGGATATGGTGGAAAGATGATTTGAGTGGAAAACAACTTGGGGAAGGCTAGAGATCAAGATTCTTGTGATTGGATTGGAATATCTTGGTCTCAACACATGAGTACGTGGTTCTCTCTCAGAAAATAAATGCTGGAAGTGTTGACACATTCTGATGTCTCTCTCCACGAATGGAGGATTTGGATATGGTGGAAAGATGATTTGAGTGGAAAGCAACTTGGAGAAGGCTAGAGATCAAGATTCTTGTGGTTGGATTAGAATGTCTTGGTCTCAACACATGAGTAGGTGGTTCTATCTCAGAAAATGAATGCTGGAAGTGTAGGCACGTTCTGATGGCTTTCTCACCAATGGAGAGGAGGGTGGAGGGGTATATATAGCCTCCACACAAAATCTAACCGTTACATACAATTTACCAAACTCGGTGGGACCGAATAGTGAAACTCGGTCAGACCGATATGGTTCAAAATGTGAACGTTAGGCTTTTTGGTGGGACCAACATGATCAACTCGGTGGGACCAATGCGTTAAGGTTAGGGCATAACTTAAATCTCGGTTTGACCGAATACTTCAACTCGGTAAGACCGATTTCAGTAATAAGCAAACAGAGAGTTGGTCAGGCAAACTCGGTGGGACCGATCGCTCATTTCGGTGAGACCGAAACATTACGAAAAGGAAATAGAGAGTTTGCATTGCGAACTCGATGGGACCGATCGCTCATCTCGATTGGACCGAAATGTTACGAAGGGAAACAGAGACTTTGCAATCCCATCTCGGTGAGACCGATATCCCTATCAGTGAGACCGAATTGATTAGGGTTTCTGGCTATGGCTATGTCAAATGAACTCGGTGGCACCGGATAGATCAAATCGGAGAGGCCGAGTTTGAATTTTAGGTTTGCGACAAATGTGGAAATGAGAAAGTGGTTGAGGCCTTTTGGAGCATATAACTAAGCATTTTGAGCAAGCAAGCCATTAAGCAACACCTCATCCCCTTTTAATAGTATTGGCTTTTCCTATGGACTCAATGTGATCTTGGATCACTAAAATGAAAATGTAGAGTCTTGAGCTTTTGCCAAAATGTGTCCCTAGCATTTTGAGGGGTCCACATCTCTAGTCCATGCCATGCCAATCATTGAACTTCTGAAATGATTATCTTGAAAGAATATTAGTTCAATGAGCTATATGTTGTTAAGAATTACCAAAACCACCCAGGGATTAGTTGCACTTTCAATCTCTCCCTTTTTGGTAATTGATGACAACATATAGATCAAAGCTTCAACAAATGATAATAAGAATGAAATATATCGTCGCTCTAAGAAGTATGTGATAAGCAAGAGCTCCCCCCTAAATTTGTGCATTATTTAAAATTTGCTTTTGAATGCAAATGCACAATCGATTAGGATCATGGGTCACTCTTTCATGTCACATACATCTTGGTGGAGCGCTCAAAATGATAAAATATGAAATATGCACTCATCACCAAGACAAGATGTGAATGACCATACATAAGAGATAGAGAATATCAACATCCAAGCACAAACATTAAAGTATGATATGATCAAGCACATGACCATACAAGTATCTCTCACACACATAAAGTAGAGTATCAACCAAACAAGCAAGCAAATAAGTAGCAAGAGAGGCAAAAAGGAGCAAAACACACACTCTCTCTCTCTCGAAGCCTATGATCTATATACTTTCTCCCCCTTTGGCAACAAGTTAGCAAAAAGCTTGAAAATGCATAGTGCTATGCAGCTCTCTAAGCTTGATCTTCGGGAGCTCCAGAGTGCAAAGGTGGCATGGAGAGGAGTCCTACAACGAATGCATCTGGGCACCCTTCGATAAGCATCATTGGTGGTCTTGTCACTTCTCTCCTCAAGCTCTTCTTGAATCTTCTCCACTGAAATCTGAATCTCTGTGACCTTGACATCCAAGTCATGAAGTCTTGTCTCAAAAATCCTCTCAAGACTCTCTTGATTGAGTCAGGGTGGCCAAGCCTTTCTCAATCCTTAAAGTAGCCTGAATGAGATAGCTAAGTTGATCTTGTTTAGACTTGAGAAATACTTGGGATGCCTCTTCAGCACTTGGTATCTTGGCTGCCTTCTCTGCTTTTTCCTTTTCTCTCTTCTCCTTAACCTCTACTGATGTAGGATCTGAAGCATCCATAACAACTATGTTATCCTCACGATCAGGCCTCAAGGGAAGGTGCTCTTTATCCAACAGACATATGCCTTTTCCCATCTTGGAGTTGATGAGAATCTGGATGTGTGGAGCATACCCACATGATCTCTTCTGATTTGCTACAGTCCTTTTGATTGTCTCAACAATCAAACTCATCACCTTAAATTTCTGTGGCACATCAAACATTTGAAGCAAGTTGATGGAGTGGCCTCTGATCATCCCATGATCTCCTGATTTGGACAACAAGGTGTGCCTCAATATGGTGGTCATGGTGGCCAATCCAGATAACAGATATTATACTTAGCCTAGCTTGTGTGTCTCCAACGCCTTGTCAGGTATATCCTTGTACATATTGGCCATGGAGTTGTGACCTTTCCTGGGATTTACATGGACATCAATGTCATCCTCAGCTACTTCTAGAGCATTGATAAGCTTGGCCCACTCAGCAACAGTAGACTGGTACCTTGTACCCTCAAACATCCAGACAATCTTTCCATCTGGGTAAAAGCGAGCAATAGAGTAAAACTGCATGATTAGCTCATCATTCCGTTTTGTCAATTTTTGACCCACAAAGGTGTCAACTCCATTGAGTCTGAAGCTCTCATGCACTCCAGGGAAATGATCTTCATTGTTGTCAATGTACTTCCAGTCCACCCATTTCATTTCACACAAAATGAGCTTCTTATCCAAGAGGACTATCTCATAGAAGTCCTGTTGTTCCTTGGTGTGAAATCTATAGTCCACAGCAGTTCTTCTCCTCACAGCATAGGGGTCTGATTGTCTCCACAGTCTGAGACCTGCATCCTTTCTTTCCTTCATGTTTTTAGTCACTGGGTGATTGCCATCATGATCAGGAATTTTTGGCTTCAATTTCCTAAGCACTTGGGTTTCTTCTTCTTCTTCTTCTTCTTCTTCTTCTTGGTAATTGATGATAACATATAGATCAAAGCTTCAACAAATGATAATAAGAATGAAATATATCGTCGCTTTGAGAAGTATGTGATAAGCAAGAGCTCCCCCTAAATTTGTGCATTATTTAAAATTTTCTTTTAAATGCAAATGCACAATCGATTAGGATCATGGGTCACTCTTCCATGTCACATACATCTTGGTGGAGCGCTCAAAATGATAAAATATGAAATATGCACTCATCACCAAGACAAGATGTGAATGACCATACATAAGAGATAGAGAATATCAACATCCAAGCACAAACACTAAAGTATGATATGATCAAGCACATGACCATACAAGTATCTCACACACACATAAAGTAGAGTATCAACCAAACAAGCAAGCAAATAAGTAGCAAGAGAGGCAAAAAGGAGTAAAACACACACTCTCTCTCTCTCAAAGCCTATGATCTATATACTTTCTCCCCCTTTGGCAACAAGTTAGCAAAAAGTTTGAAAATGCATAGTGCTATGCGGCTCTCTAAGCTTGATCTTCGGGAGCTCCAGAGTGCAAAGGTGGCATGGAGAGGAGTCCTACAACGAATGCATCTGGGCACCCTTTGATAAGCATCATTGGTGGTCTTGTCACTTCTCTCCTCAAGCTCTTCTTGAATCTTCTCCACTGAAATCTGAATCTCTGTGACCTTGACATCCAAGTCATGAAGTCTTGTCTCAAAAATCCTCTCAAGACTCTCTTGATTGAGTTAGGGTGGCCAAGCATTTCTCAATCCTCAAAGTAGCCTGAATGAGATAGCCAAGTTGATCTTGTTTAGACTTGAAAAATACTTGGGATGCCTCTTCAGCACTTGGTATCTTGGCTGCCTTCTCTGCTTTTGCTTTTTCTCTCTTCTCCTTAGCCTCTACTGATGTAGGATCTGAAGCATCCATAACAACTGTGTTATCCTCACAACCAGGCCTTAAGGGAAGGTGCTCTTTATCCAACAGATATGTTCACGACTAGAATGACAACACTACGTACGCTTCGACCAGGTGGGTCCCGAAGATGTAGCTGGTGGGTCTCAGCAGTCAAGGGGGAAACATTTTTTTTGCGAAATACGGTGGCCCGACCGGTGGGTCGCTACTGTCAGGTGGAGGAATCATTAATAAGGAGGCACTTCCTTGCCGCGGCCATGGACCCAGCTGTCAGCCTCTCCATGTACAGTACTCTTCCGATGGAAGTCGTTACTTGACCACCTTGACCACGCCGTGCCGAGAGCACCAGTGCGGTGGACGACGGGGAGGCCTAGGAAGGGGAGTAGAGGGATGGCCTGGCCAGCGGTGGGAGTAGCAGGGGGCAGTGAGGCCTCCGCGACATCACAGCCGGCCACACGAGGCAGGAGCACTGATACGTCTCCGTCGTATCTACTTTTCCAATCACTTTTGCCCTTGTTTTGGACTCTAACTTGCATGATTTGAATGGAATTAACCCGGACTGACACTGTTTTCAGCAGAATTGCCATGGTGTTATTTTTGTGCAGAAATAAAAGTTCTCGGAATAACCTGAAAATCAACAGAGAATTATTTTGGAATATATAAAAAATACTGGAAGAAGAATCCACGTCAGGGGGGCATCCACCTGTCCACGAGGGTGGGGGGCGCGCCCCCTGCCTCGTGGGCCCCCTGACGCTCCACCGACCTCAACCTTGACTCCATATATTCACTTTCGGAGAGAAAAAAATCAGGGAGAAGGATTCATCGCGTTTTACGATATGGAGCCGCCGCCAAGCCCTAAACTCTCTCGGGGGGCTGATCTGGAGTCCGTTCGGGGCTCCGGAGAGGGGAATCCGCCGCCATCGTCATCATCAACCTTCCTCCATCACCAATTTCATGATGCTCACCGCCGTGCGTGAGTAATTCCATCGTAGGCTTGCTGGACGGTGATGGGTTGGATGAGATTTATCATGTAATCGAGTTAGTTTTGTTAGGGTTTGATCCCTAGTATCCACTATGTTCTGAGATTGATGTTGCTATGACTTTGCTATGCTTAATGCTTGTCACTAGGGCCCGAGTGCCATGATTTCAGATCTGAACCTATTATGTTTTCATCAATATATGAGAGTTCTTGATGCTATCTTGCAAGTCTATACTATGTGTTATGATCCGGCAACCCCGAAGTGTTAATAGTCAGGACCACTCCCGGTGATGACCGTAGTTTGAGGAGTTCATGTATTCACTATGTGTTAATGCTTTGGTCCGGTACTCTGTTAAAAGGAGGCCTTAATATCCCTTAGTTTCCAATAGGACCCCGCTGCCACCGGAGGGTAGGACAAAAGATTTAATGCAAGTTCTTTTCCATAAGCACGTATGACTATATTCGGAATACATGCCTACAGTACATTGATGAATTGGAGCTACTTCTGTGTCACCCTATGTTATGACTGTTACATGATGAACCACATCCGGCATAATTCTTCATCACCGATCCAATGCCTACGAGCTTTCCATATCTTGTTCTTCGCTTATTTACTTTTCCGTTGCTATTGTTACAATCACTACAAAACACCAAAAATATTACTTTTGCTACCGTTAGTTTATCGTTACCACTACTATCATATTACTTTGCTACTAAATACTTTGCTGCAGATATTAAGTTATCCAGGGTGGTTGAATTGACAACTCACCTGCTAATACTTGAGAATATTCTTTGGCTCCCCTTGTGTCGAATCAATAAATTTGGGTTGAATACTCTACCCTCGAAAACTGTTGTGATCCCCTATACTTGTGGGTTATCAAGACTATTTTCTGGCGCCATTGCCGTGGAGTGATGTCTACTACACAACCTTCTTCTTGTAGACGTTGTTGGGCCTCCAAGTGCAGAGGTTTGTAGGATAGTAGCAAATTTCCCTCAAGTGGATGACCTAAGGTTTATCAATCCGTAGGAGGCATAGGATGAAGATGGTCTCTCTCAAGCAACCCTGCAACCAAATAACAGAGTCTCTTGTGTCCCCAACACACCCAATACAATGGTAAATTGTATAGGTGCACTAGTTCGGCGAAGAGATGGTGACACAAGTGCAATATGGATGGTAGATAAAGGTTTTTGTAATCTGAAAATATAAAAACAGCAAAGTAACTAATGATAAAAGTGAGCACAAATGGTATTGCAATGATAAGAAACAAGGCCTAGGGTTCATACTTTCACTAGTGTAAGTCCTCTCAACAATAATAACATAATTGGATCACATAACTATCCCTCAACATGCAACAAAGAGTCACTCCAAAGTCACTAACAGAGGAGAACGAACGAATAGATTATGGTAGGGTACGAAACCACCTCAAAGTTATTCTTTCCAATCAATCCGTTGGGCTATTCCTATAAGTGTCACAAACAGCCCTAGAGTTCGTACTAGAATAACACCCTAAGACACAAATCAACCAAAACCCTAATGTCACCTAGATACTCCATTGTCACCTCAAGTATCCGTGGGTATGATTATACGATATGCATCACACAATCTCAGATTCATCTATTCAACCAACACATAGAACCACACAGAGTGCCCCAAAGTTCCTACCGGAGAATCACGATGAAAACGTGTGCCAACCCCTATGCATAGGTTCATGGGCGGAACCCGCAAGTTGATCACCAAAACATACATCAAGTGAATCACGTGATATCCCATTGTCACCACAGATACACACGGCAAGACATACATCAAGTGTGCTCAAATCTTTAAAGACTCAATCCGATAAGATAACTTCAAAGGGGAAACTCAATCCATCACAAGAAAGTAGAGGGGGAGAAAAATATATCATAAGATCCAACTATAGTAGCAAAGCTCGCGATACATCAAGATCGTACCACCTCAAGAACACGAGAGAGAGCGATCAAACACATAGCTACTGGTACATACCGTTAGCCCCGAGGGAGAACTACTCCCTCCTCGTCATGGAGGGCACCGGGATGATGAAGATGGCCACCGGAGAGGGATTGCCCCCTCCGGCAGGGTGCCGGAACGGGTCTAGATTGGTTTTCGGTGGCTACAGAGGCTTCTGGCGGCGGAACTCCCGATCTATTGTGCTCCCGGATGTTTTTAGGGTATATGGAGATATATAGGTGGAAGAAGTACGTCAGGGGAGCCATGAGGGGCCCACAAGGGTGGAGGGCGCGCCCAAGGGGGGTGGGTGCGCCCCCCTACGTGGACTCCAAGTCTCCCAGGCTTCTTCTGATCCAGAAATAAGTTCGGTGAAGTTTCAGGTCAATTGGACTCCGTTTGATTTTCCTTTTCTGTGATACTCTAAAACAAGGAAAAAACAGAAACTGGCACTGGGCTCTGGGTTAATAGGTTAGTCCCAAAAATAATATAAAAGTGCATAATAAAGCCCATAAACATCCAAAGTTGATAATATAATAGCATGGAACAATAAAAAATTATAGATACGTTGGAGACGTATCAGCATCCCCAAGCTTAATTCCTGCTCGTCCTCGAGTAGGTAAATGATAAAAACGGAATTTTTGATGTGGAATGCTACCTAACATATTTATCCATGTAGTTCTCTTTATTGTGGCAAGAATATTCAGATCCATAAGATTCAAGACAAAAGTTTAATATTGATATAAAAGCAATAATACTTCAAGCATACTAACTAAGCAATTATGTCTTCTCAAAATAACATGGCCAAAGAAAGCTATCCCTACAAAATCATATAGTCTGGCTATGCTCCATCTTCACCACACATATTTAAATCATACACAACTCCGATGACAAGCCAAGCAATTGTTTCATACTTTTGATGTTCTCAAACTTTTTCAATCTTCATGCAATACATGAGCGTGAGCCATGGACATAGCACTTTAGGTGGAATAGAATGGTGGTTGTGGAGGAGACAAAAAGGAGAAGATAGTCTCACATCAACTAGGCGTATCAACGGGCTATGGAGATGCCCATCAATAGATATCAATGTGAGTGAGTAGGGATTGCCATGCAATGGATGCACTAGAGCTATAAATGTATGAAAGCTCAACAAAAGAAACTAGGTGGGTGTGCATCCAACTGGCTTGCTCACGAAGACCTAGGGCATTTTGAGGAAGCCCATCATTGGAATATACAAGCCATGTTCTATAATGAAAGATTCCCACTAGTATATGAAAGTGACAACATAGGAGACTCTCTATCATGAAGATCATGGTGCTACTTTGAAGCACAAGTGTGGTAAAAGGATAGTAGCATTGCCCCTTCTCTCTTTTTCTCTCATTTTTCTATTTTTTATATGGGCCTTTTCTCTTTTTTATGGCCTCTTTTTTATGGCCTCTTTTTTTTCTTTTTCGTCCGGAGTCTCATCCCGACTTATGGGGGAATCATAGTCTCCATCATCCTTTCCTCACTGGGACAATGCTCTAATGATGATGATCATCACACTTTTATTTACTTACAACTCAAGAATTATAACTCGATACTTAGAACAAAATATGACTATATGAATGCCTCCGGCGGTGTACCGGGATGTGCAATGAATCAAGAGTGACATGTATGGAAGAATTATGAACGGTGGCTTTGCCACAAATACGATGTCAACTACATGATCATGCAAAGCAATATGACAATGATGAAGCGTGTCATAATAACGGAATGCTGGAAAGTTGCATGGCAATATATCTCGGAATGGCTATGGAAATGCCATAATAGGTAGGTATGGTGGCTGTTTTGAGGAATGTATATGGTGGTTTTAAGATACCGGCGAAAGTTGCGCGGTACTAGAGAGGCTAGCAATGGTGGAAGGGTGAGAGTGCGTATAATCCATGGACTGAACATTAGTCATAAAGAACCCACATACTTATTGCAAAAATCTATTAGTTATCGAAACAAAGTACTACGCACATGCTCCTAGGGGGATAGATTGGTAGGAAAAGACCATCGCTCGTCCTCGACCGCCACTCATAAGGAAGACAATCAATAAATAAATCATGCTCCGACTTCATCACATAACGGTTCACCATACGTGCATGCTACGGGAATCACAAACTTCAACACAAGCATTTCTCAAATTCACAACTACTCAACTAGCACGACTCTAATATCACCATCTCCATATCTCAAAACAATTATCAAGTATCAAACTTCTCTTAGTATTCAATGCACTTATATGAAAGTTTTTATTATATCCCTCTTGGATGCCCATCATATTAGGACTAGTTTCATAACCAAAGCAAACTACCATGCTGTTTTAAAGAATCTCAAAATGATATAAATGAAGCATGAGAGTTCATTAATTTCTATAAAATAAAACCACCACCGTGCTCTAAAGAGATATAAGTGAAGCGCTAGAGCAACAACAAACTACTCCGAAAGATATAAGTGAAGATCAATGAGTAGTCGAATAATTATGCAACTATGTGAAGACTCTCTAACATTTAATAATTTCAGATCTTGGTATTTTATTTGAGCAGCAAGCAAAGCAAAATAAAATGACATTCTAAAAATGGTAGACATCATGTGAAGAAGCAAAAACTTAGGATCAACCGAAACTAACCCATAGTTGTTGAAGAAGAAAGGTGGGATGCCAACCGGGGCATCCCCAAGCTTAGACGCTTGAGACTTCTTGAAATATTATCTTGGGATGCCTTGGGCATCCCCAAGCTTGAGCTTTTGTGTCTCCTTAATTCCTCTCATATCACGGTCTCCCTAAATCTCAAAAGCTTCATCCACACAAAACTCAACAAGGACACATGAGATAAGTTAGTATAAATCAATGCAAAAACCTTATCATCCGCTACTGTAGAAAATCAAAAAAATTATTATTCAACATTGCATACTAAATGCCTCTGCATATTTAATAGTCCTATCCTCAAATAGAATCATTAAGGAAACAAACATATGCAAACAATGCAAGCATAACAGCAAGCTGCCTAAACAGGACAGTCTGTAAAGAATGCAGCTAGATACATACTTCCCTAACTCCAAAAATTATGGAAGAAAATTCCCACTGTACTAAATTTATCAGATCTTAATATGCAACAGATTTCAACATTTTATCACATTCTGACTTTTCTAGGGAATTATTGCAACAGCGGTAAACTTTCTGTTTTCAAACAGCAACATGAAGACTTGTAAAATAGGCATTGTAAAGGCTATCAATGCCACTTTTATTGGAATAAAAGATGCAAAACATTGTTCTAAATAACATCAAGCAAATCCTAACAAAATAAATTGACGCTCCAAGCAAAACACGTATCATGTGGTAAATAAAAATATAGCTCCAAGTAAAGTTACCGATGGAAGTAGACGAAAGAGGGGATGCCTTCCGGGGCATCCCCAAGCTTAGGCTTTTGGTTGTCCTTGAATATTACCTTGGGGTGCCTTGGGAATCCCCAAGATTAGGCTATTGCCACTCCTTATTCCATATTCCATTGAATCTTTACCCAAAACTTGAAAACTTCACAACACAAAACTTAACAGAAAACTCATAAGCTCCGTTAGTATAAGAAAACAAAACACCACTTCAAGGTACTGTAATGAACTCATTATTTATTTATATTGGTTTTAAACCTACTGTATTCCAACTTCTCTATGGTTTATAAACTCTTTTACTAGCCATAGGTTCATCAAAATAAGCAAACAACACACGAAAAACAGAATCTGTCAAAAACAGAACAGTCTGTAGTAATCTGGATCAAACGTATACTTTTGGAACACATAAAATTCTCAAATAAATTTCGGGACGTGAGGAATTTATCTATTAATCATCTGAAAAAAGAATTAACTAAATAGAACTCTCCAATAAAAAATGGTAGCAATTCTCGTGAGCGCTAAAGTTTCTGTTTTTTACAGCATGATCATAAAGACTTCACCCAAGTCTTCCCAAAGTTTCTACTTGGCACAAACACTAATTAAAACATAAAAACTCAATAATAACAGAGTCTAGATAAATTATTTATGAATAAACAGGATCAAAAACAAGGAACAAAAATAAAGTTGGGTTGCCTCCCAACAAGCGCTATCGTTTAACGCCCTTAACTAGGCATGATGATTTCAACGATGCTCACATAAAGGATAAGAATTGAAACATAAAGAGAGCATCATGAAGAATATGACAAGCACATTTAAGTCTAACCCACTTCCTATGCATTGGGATTTTGTGAGCAAACAGCTTGTGGGAACAATAGTCAACTAGCATAGGAAGGCAAAACAAGCATAACTTCAAAACTTTAAGCACATAGAGAGGAAACTTGATATTATTGCAATTCCTACAAGCATATATTCCTTCCTCATAATAATTTTCAGTAGCATCATGAATGAATTCAACAATATAACCCGCATCTAAAGCATTCTTTTCATGATCTACAAGCATAGAAAATTTACTACTCTCCACATAAGCAAATTTCTTCTCATGAATAATAGTGGGAGCAAACTCAACAAAATAACTATCATGTGTTTGAAAATTAAGATCAAGATGACAAGTTTCATGGTTATCATTGTTCTTTAAAGCATACGTGTCATCACAATAATCATCATAGATAGAAGGCATGCTTTCATCATAATAAATTTGCTCAACAAAACTCGGGGGACAAAAAATATCATCTTCATCAAACATAGCTTCCCCAAGCTTGTGGCTTTGAATATCATTAGCACCATAGATATTCAAGGAATTCATACTAACAACATTTCAATCATGCTCATAATTCAAAGATTTAGTGCCAAACATTCTAATGCATTCTTCTTCTAGCACTTGAGCACAATTATCGGAATCCTTATTTTCATGATAGATATTAAAAATATGAAGCATATGAGGTAACCTCAATTCCATTTTTATAGTTTTCTTTTATAAAGTAAACTAGTGATAAAACAAGAAACTAAAAGACTCGATTGCAAGATCTAAAGATATACCTTCAAGCACTCACCTCCGTGGCAACGGCGCCAGAAAAGAGCATGATGTCTACTACACAACCTTCTTCTTGTAGACATTGTTGGGCCTCCAAGTGCAGAGGTTTGTAGGACAGTAGCAAATTTCCCTCAAGTGGATGACCTAAGGTTTATCAATCCGTAGGAGGCATATGATGAAGATGGTCTCTCTCAAGCAACCCTGCAACCAAATAACAAAGAGTCTCTTGTGTCCCCAACACACCCAATACAATGGTAAATTGTATAGGTGCACTAGTTCGGCGAAGAGATGGTGATACAAGTGCAATATGGATGGTAGATAAAGGTTTTTTAATCTGAAAATATAAAAACAGCAAAGTAACTAATGATAAAAGTGAGCACAAATGGTATTGCAATGATAAGAAACAAGGCCTAGGGTTCATACTTTCACTAGTGTAAGTCCTCTCAACAATAATAACATAATTGGATCACATAACTATCCCTCAACATGCAACAAAGAGTCACTCCAAAGTCACTAACAGAGGAGAACGAACGAATAGATTATGGTAGGGTACGAAACCACCTCAAAGTTATTCTTTCCAATCAATCCGTTGGGCTATTCCTATAAGTGTCACAAACAGCCCTAGAGTTCGTACTAGAATAACACCCTAAGACACAAATCAACCAAAACCCTAATGTCACCTAGATACTCCATTGTCACCTCAAGTATCCGTGGGTATGATTATACGATATGCATCACACAATCTCAGATTCATCTATTCAACCAACACATAGAACCACACAGAGTGCCCCAAAGTTCCTACCGGAGAATCACGATGAAAACGTGTGCCAACCCCTATGCATAGGTTCATGGGCGGAACCCGCAAGTTGATCACCAAAACATACATCAAGTGAATCACGTGATATCCCATTGTCACCACAGATACACACGGCAAGACATACATCAAGTGTGCTCAAATCTTTAAAGACTCAATCCGATAAGATAACTTCAAAGGGGAAACTCAATCCATCACAAGAAAGTAGAGGGGGAGAAAAATATATCATAAGATCCAACTATAGTAGCAAAGCTCGCGATACATCAAGATCGTACCACCTCAAGAACACGAGAGAGAGCGATCAAACACATAGCTACTGGTACATACCGCCAGCCCCGAGGGAGAACTACTCCCTCCTCATCATGGAGGGCACCGGGATGATGAAGATGGCCACCGGAGAGGGATTGCCCCCTCTGGCAGGGTGCCGGAATGGGTCTAGATTGGTTTTCGGTGGCTACAGAGGCTTCTGGCGGCGGAACTCCCGATCTATTGTGCTCCCGGATGTTTTTAGGGTATATGGAGATATATAGGTGGAAGAAGTACGTCAGGGGAGCCACGAGGGGCCCACAAGGGTGGAGGGCGCGCCCAAGGGGGGTGGGTGCGCCCCCCTACCTCATGGCCTCCTTGAAGCTTCCCTTACGTGGACTCCAAGTCTCCCGGGCTTCTTCTGATCCAAAAATAAGTTCCATGAAGTTTCAGGTCAATTGGACTCCGTTTGATTTTCCTTTTCTGTGATACTCTAAAACAAGGAAAAAACAGAAACTGGGACTGGGCTCTGGGTTAATAGGTTAGTCCCAAAATAATATAAAAGTGCATAATAAAGCCCATAAACATCCAAAGTTGATAATATAATAGCATGGAACAATCAAAAATTATAGATACGTTGGAGACGTATCAGGGAGCATAGCTCTATTCTTTGAGTCACTTGGGATTTATATCTGCTTATCATTATGAAGAACTTGAGAGATCCAAGAACCAAGATTTATCCCTCAACTACGAGGGGAGGTAAGGAACTGCCATCTAGCTCTGCACTTGATTCACCTTCTGTTTTGAGTAAGCTTGCGACACCTAAACCTGCTTCTGCTATTAATTCTGATATGTCGCATGTTATTGATGATGTCACTTCTGCTATGCATGATACTTATGATGAAACTACTTCTATGCTTGATACTACTGTGCCACTTGGTAAATTTCTTGATGAAAAACTTGCTAGGGCTAGAGAGAATGAAATTATTGAAACTGATAATATTGATGAAAGTGATGATGAAGATTCTCCCCCTAGATATGAATTACCTGTTGTGCCCGAGGGCTATGTTATGGATGAAGAAACTGCTAGAGATTTTCTTGCTTGCAATGATGGAAGTGATCTTAAGAAACTATTAGCTAAGCTGAAACAAAAAACTTCGAATGCTAGAATGAAATATGATCCTGCTTATGCTACTTCACTTATCTTTGTTACTGATAAGGATTATGAATTCTCTATCGACCCTGATATAATTACTTTGGTTGAATCTGATCCTTTCTATGGCTATGAATCTGAAACTATTGTGGCACATCTTACTAAATTAAATGATATAGCTACCCTGTTCACTAATGATGAGAAAACTCGCTATTATCATATCCTTAAATTATTTCGTTCTCATTAAATGGTGGTGCTAAGATATGGTTTAATTCTCTTGATCCTGGTTGTGTGCGTAGTCCCCATGATATGATTTATTACTTCTCTGCTAAATGTTTCCCCGCTCATAAGAAACAAGCTGCTTTAAGGGAAATATATAATTTTGTGCAAATTGAAGAAGAGAGTCTCCCACAAGCTTGGGGGAGGCTCCTCCAATTACTTAATGCTTTGCCTGATCATCCTCTTAATAAAAATGAAATACTTGATATCTTTTATAATGGACTAACCGATGCTTCCAGAGACCACCTGGATAGTTGTGTTGGTTGTGTTTTCAGGGAAAGAACACCAGATGAAGCTGAAATTTTATTGAATAATATGTTGACCAATGAAAATAATTGGACACTTCCTAATCCAACCCCTAAGCCAACTCCGAAGAAAATGGGTGTTCTATTTCTCAGTCCCGAAGATATGCAAGAGGTAAAGAAATCTATGAAGGAAAAGGTATAAAACCTGAAGATGTTAAGAATTTACCCCCTGTTGAAGAAATACATGGTCTTACTTTACCGCCTGTTGAAGAAATGCATGGTTTTAATCCATCACCTATTGAAGAAACACATGGTCTTGATAACCTGACACAGGTAGTAAAGGTAAATTCTCTCTATAGATATGATAAAGCTGAAATCCCTCCTACTAAGTTTGCTAGCCAATGCTTAGATGAGTTTGATAACTTTATGGTTAAGCAAGAAGATTTTAATGCTTATGTTGGTAGACAATTGAAACATAATGCTTACATGATTAAACACTTGAGTGATTATATGGCTAATGTTAAAGGTGAACTAAAACCTATTAGTAAACATGCTTATATGGTTACCACTCAAGTAGAACAAGTATTTAAAGCTCATAATGATTTGCTCAATGAATTAAATATTAAGAAAAATGATAATGCTGTTAGAGTTATGACTAGAGGTGGTAAAATGACTCAGGAACCTTTGTATACCGAGGGCCATCCTAAGAGAATTGAGCAAGATTCTCAGAGAAATAATATTGATGCACCTAGTCCTTCTAAGAGGAAGAAAAAGAAAAATGATAGGACTTTGCATGCTTCTAGTGAACCTGTTATTGACACACCTGAGAATCCCAATAATATTTCTATATCCGATGCTGAAACCCAATCTGGTAATGAACATGAACCTAGTGATAATGTTAGTGATGATTTTCATGTTGATGCTCAACCTAGCAATGATAATGATGTAGAAACTGAACCTGCTGTTGATCTTGATAACCCACAATCAAAGAATCAACGTTATGATAAGAGAGACTTTGTTGCTAGGAAGCACGGTAAGGAAAGAGAACCATGGGTTCAGAAACCCATGCCTTTTCCTCCTAAACCATCCAAGAAAAAGGATGATGAGGATTTTGAGCGCTTTGCTGAAATGATTAGACCTATCTTTTTACGTATGCGATTAACTGATATGCTCAAAATGAATCCTTATGCTAAGTATATGAAAGAAATTGTTACAAATAAAAGAAAGATACCGGAAGCTGAAATTTCCACCATGCTTGCTAACTATACTTTTAAGGGTGGAATACCAAAGAAACTTGGAGATCCAGGAGTACCAACTATACCATGCTCCATTAAAAGAAACTATGTTAAAACTGCTTTATGTGATCTTGGAGCCGGTGTTAGTGTTATGCCTCTCTCTTTATATCGTAGACTTGATTTAAATAAGTTGACACCTACTGAAATGTCTTTGCAAATGGCTGACAAATCAACTGCTATACCTGTCGGTATTTGTGAGGATGTGCCTGTTGTGGTTGCAAATGTCACTATTTTAACAGACTTTGTTATTCTTGATATTCCCGAGGACGATAGTATGTCTATTATTCTTGGAAGACCCTTTTTTGTATACTGCAGGGGCTGTTATTGATTGCACCAAATGAAATGCCACTTTTCATGTTAATGGTAATGAGCATACGATACACTTTTCGAGGAAACAACCTCAAGTCCACAGTATCAATTCTATTGGAAAAATTTCAACTATTACTATTGGAGATTTTGAATTTCCTCTTCCTACTGTCAAGAAGAAATATGATATTCTTATTGTTGGGGACATGCATATCCCTGTTGAGGTAACCTAGTGTTATTCCAAAATTCTCTGGTTCCATGTTATTCGGAATGAGTTTGTTAACAAGACCTGATCAACCTTGTTAGTGGATTCCTTTTGATGAGCATGAGGTGGATGAATTTAGAAAACAAAAATCTCTGTACCCTCTTTTCACTTTCTGTTATTTATATTAAATAAAGCAAAAATAGTAATTTTTGTCTGTTTTCTGAATTATCCATGCAATAAAAAATACCCCAAAAATAAAAGTTCTCCAAATGCCCTGAAATTTAAATATGATTTTTCTGGAATATTTGAGAATATCTAGCACCGAGAACACAGCAGGGGGAGCAAGCACCTGGCCACAAGGGTCCAGGGCGCGCCCCCTGCCTCGTGGGCCCATGGTGGCTCCCCTCCACTTATTCCAGCCACCAAACACTCCTTCTTCCTCCCAAAAAATCACCAACTAGCTCAAGCACGAGTTCTAGATCATTTTGCTGCGATTTTCGATCTCCTTGCTCAAAGCACCTCTCACAAAACTGCTTTGGGGGATTGTTCCTTGGTATGTGACTCCTCCAATGGTCCAATTATGTTCATTGCAAATTTGTGCTGCCTAGGTGACCATGTTCTTGAGCTTGCATGTCAAATTTATATGGTTCCAAGTAGTTCTAATGCATGATATAGTCTCTAGGCACTTGTAGGAGTAGTTGCTATTAATTTTGTTGAGTTTGGTTCACTTTTATTTTGAAGTTACTAAAATTTTCAGAAATTTTCAGAAAAAGATGAAGAGATTTTTGAGGGGCTCTTTGAGCCGAAGCTCGAAGGATAAGCAAAGTGAAGAAGAAGAGAGGCCCAAATATAATCCGCCTCGCACCGCTGAGGTTCGACCGTGTGAATGGCCTTGTGATGATTTCTTGAGAGATTGCCTTGCCTGCTCCTTCCTTGTTTGATTTATCTGCAGGCAAGTACCTTGTTCCGTTGGAGGCCATTCACGCCTACCGGAACCCTACATCAGCTACAGAGCCAGAGCCGGAACCACAATTTGATCATCCACGACAGTCTACTTACCAGTGGGATCCGGAGGTGATTGCCAACCAGTGGCAATCCGAGGCTTCTTCACAGTATGATCCCAACTACAACTTTGGATATCCGCCAGGCCAGCCGTGGCCATAGACCAACTTAGGCCAAAAGCCTAAGCTTGGGGGAGTACGTATTTCTCACTGACATTACATTCATGTTCACACACTCATTGCTAGTTGTCGGTGCTCATACTTTTTCATTGTATCATCGATGCTAGTTTATTTTCCTTTTTATTCTTTGTTCTTGTGTGTTTAATAAACCTTAAGAAAAACAAAAAAAATTAGTTGTAGCTTTTAATTAGTTTACTTTCCATGCTTGTAGTAGTAACTAAAAAGAAAACCCAAAAGATTTCTCGTTCTTCTTTTGCTTGTTGGGAGCTTTCCCGTGTAAATAGTTTTGTTTCTTTTCTTTGGGGGTCGAGAGGAGAAGACCATAATTAAAATGTTAAAGTGGCTCTTATATGCATTATTGTTGATTTGACAAAGAGCCCATTACCTTGTCTTCTCTCTTGAATTGAATGCTTGCAGATTCCAGCTTAGTCCAATGCACGTGCACTATTATTATTATCCACACTACTCGGTTGTGCAAGTGAAAGGCAATAATGATGATTATATGATGAACTTATTGAGATGAGAAAAGATGGTATGAACTCGACCTCTCTTGTTTTTGTAAATATATCAGTTCATCATTCCTGATTCAGCCTATTATGAATAAACATGTTTGCAATGACAATTAGAGATTATAGTTGCTTATGGCATGCTTAATTATCTAGGAGCTTATAATGGTTTACCTTGCGTGCCAACATGCTATTAAAATGGTTGTGATGTGGTAGGATAGGGTGGTATCCTCTTTTGAAAGATTCGAGTGGCTTGACTTGGCACATGTTCACGCATGTAGTTGAAACAAAATCAACATAGCCTCTACGATATTTATGTTCATGGTGCATTATATCCTACTCATGCTTGCATTCGGTGTTGATTAATTTTAATGCATGTTCATGACTATTGTCGCTCTCTAGCTGGTCGCTTCCCAGTCTTTTGCTAGCCTCCACCTGTACTAAGCGGGAATACTGCTTGTGCATCCAATTCCATAAACCCCAAAGTTGTTCCATATGAGTCCACCATACCTACCTATATACGGTATCTACCTGCCGTTCCAAGTAAATTTGTATGTGCCAAACTCTAAACCTTCAAATAAACATTCTGTTTTGTATGCTCGAATAGCTCATGTATCAACTAGGGCTGTGTGTATCTTCCATGCTAGGCGGGTTATTCTCAAGAGGAGTGGACTGCGCTCCTCACTCACGAGAAAGTGGATGGTCACCGGTGAGGGAGTCCTGGATAAGGGGGTCTCCGGACAGCCGGACTATATCCTTTGGCCAGATTGTTGGACTATGAAGAAACAAGATTGAAGACTTCGTCCCGTGTCCTGATGGGACTCTACTTGGCGTGGAAGGCAAGCTAGGCAATACAGATATGTATATCTCCTCCTTTGTAACCGACCTTGTGTAACCCTAGCCCCCTCCGGTGTCTATATAAACTGGAGGGTTTTAGTCCGTAGGACAACATACAATCATACCATAGGCTAGCTTCTAGGGTTTAGCCTCTCCGATCTCGTGGTAGATCAACTCTTGTACTACTCATATTATCAAGAATAATCAAGAAGGACGTAGGGTTTTACCTCCATCAAGAGGGCCCGAACCTGGGTAAAACATCGTGTCCTCAGCCTCCTGTTACCATCCGCCTTAGACGCACAGTTCGGGACCCCCAACCCGAGATCCGCCGGTTTTGACACTGACATTGGTGCTTTCATTGGGAGTTCCTCTATTTCGTCACCGTTAGGCTTGATGGCTCCTTCGATCATCGATAGCGATGCAGTCCAGGGTGAGACTTTTCTCCCCAGACAGATCTTTGTATTCGGCGGCTTCGCACTGCGGGCCAACTCGCTTGGCCATATGGAGCAGATCGAGGGTTACGCCCCTGGCCATCAGGTCAGGTTTGGAAGCTTAAACTACACGACCGATATCCGCGGAGACTTGATCTTCGACGGATTCGAGCCCCTGCTTAGTGCGCCACGCGGTCATGATGAGCATGGTTTAGCTCTACCATCGGACAATGTTCAGGAGATCGCACCGGCAACTGCTCCGACCCTCAATTCGGAACCAGTTGCGCCATCCATGGACGGGTGGATAGACCCCGCCACGGAGGCCGTATCCTCAGCGGCGATCGAGCCGAATATCGACCTTACCCTTCACGAGAGCCGTGATGCCACACTGCCGGATCCTTCCCCGGCCACGGACTCCGAACCGCCTATGCCCGTACCTATCGAATCCAATTGGGCGCCGATCATGGAGTTTACCTCCGCGGATATTTTTCAGCACCCGCCCTTCAGCGACATACTGAACTCATTAAGGTCTCTCTCCCTGTTAGGAGAGTCCGGGCCGAACTATGTTCGGTAGGATTGGGATGCGGATGACGAAGAAACTCGCCGCCCACCCACCACCCACTTAGTAGCCACTGCCTACGATTTAACCGACATGCTCGACTTTGACTCCGAAGACATCGACGGCATGGACGACGATGCAGGAGACGAGCAGGAACTACTTCCCACAGGGCACTGGACGCCCACTTCATCATATGATGTATACATGGTGGACACACCCAAAGAAAATGATGACGAGGAACGAAAGGACGCAGCGAAGGGTTGTTCCCTTGAGAAGCAGTCAAAGCAGTGGCGTAAGCGCCGCTCCAAATCCCGCCTCGGCAAAAACAGCGGTCATATAGACCCAGCGATAGAACAGGGTGAACCACCGCCCGACCAGGGCAACACGGAGAATCAAACCGAACAACCCGACTCCGTCGATGATAACAGTCCGGACGACATCACACCGGACAAGCGCCCGGAGCAACAAAATGCCCATCAAAGGCTCGTTGCCACTGCGAGGAGTCTGAAAAAGCAGAAGCAAAGGCTCAGGGCTGCGCAAGACACACTCAGAATTAGATGGAGTGAAGTACTCAACACTGCAGCGAAGTACGGCGGTAATCGCCACACCAAGAGCTACCCGAAGCGAAAGTTGCTACCCGAATTCGACGAGGAGGCCTTAGATCCCCCACGATTAGAAAACAAAACAGCCATCCGGTCGGGTAGACGACCTCGTGGCCAATATAGAGCGGCAAACGACGCCGCACATAAGCCAGTACACGATCCACGCAAGGGCTCGCATCAAAAGGATGGCGCAACCAGATCCATATACGGGCCACACAAGCGCGCTCCAGTATGCAATACAACACAACAAACATCCGAACACCATGGTACACCCAAATACAGGGGTGCCGCACACCCCCTATGTTTCACCAATGAGGTGCTGGACCATGAATTTCCAGAGGGATTCAAACCCGTAAACATAGAGGCGTACGACGGAACAACAGACCCTGGGGTCTGGATTGAGGACTATATCCTCCATATCCACATGGATCAAGGAGACGATCTTCACGCCATCAAGTACTTACCCCTCAAGCTCAAAGGGCCAGCTCAGCACTGGCTTAAAAGCCTCCCTGAAAAATCCATTGGAAGCTGGGAAGATCTCGAAGACCCCTTTTGGGCAAATTTTCAAAGGACCTATGTCTGACCACTAGATGCAGACGATTTAAGTTATATAACTCAACAGCCCGGAGAGTCAGCCCGAAAGCTTTGGAACAGGTTCCTCACTAAGAAGAACCAAATAGTAGACTGTCCGGACGCCGAAGCCTTAGCAACTTTCAAGCACATCGTTCGAGATGAATGGCTCGCCCGACACCTCGGCCAAGAAAAGCGGAGAACAATGGCAGCATTAACAAGCCTCATGACCCACTTTTGCGCGGGCGAGGACAGCTGGTTAGCCCAATGCAGCACTAGCGACCCAATTACACCCGAAGTCAGGGACGGAAACGGGAAATCACGACGCAGCAAAAACAAGCGCCGGAATAAAGAAGACAGCCCGAAGAGCACATCAATAAATGCCGGATTTAGAAGTTCTCGGCCAGGTCAGCAAAAGCCGCCCTCGAAAGGCAACAAAGATGAACTGTCCAGCCTAAACAAGATTCTGGACAAAATATGTCAGATCCATAGTACCCCCGATAAACCTGCAAATCATACCCATAGAGAATGTTGGGTCTTCAAGCAGTCCGGCAAGCTCAACGCCGAACATAAGGGGCAGGATACACCAAGCAAAGACGAGGACGAGCCTCGCAAGCAAAGCACTGGGGAACAGAAGAAATTCCCACCAGAAGTCAAAACAGTCAACGTGTTACATGTAATAAAGGGGAAAAACAAAGCGGCACTCCCAGAGACACATGCCCCAGGGCCTATTACCGCGGAATTCTGCCACTGGTCGTCCCAACCGATCACTTTTGACCATCGGGATTACTCAGCAAGTGTTCGGCGTGCAGGACGGGCTGCCTTGGTATTAGACCCAATAATTGACGGATACCACTTCACACGAGTTCTGATGGACGGCGGCAGCAGTTTAAACCTGATATATCAGGACACAGTACGCAACATGGGGATAGACCCAGCAAAAATTATCCATAGCAATACTACCTTTAAAGGAGTAACGCTAGGCCCAGAAGCCCATTGCACGGGCTCCCTGCTACTAGAGGTTATATTCGACTTTCCCGATAACTTCCGCAGCGAAAAGTTAACCTTCCACATCGCTCCGTTCCAAAGTGGCTATCAAGCTCTACTCGGACGCGAAGCTTTCACTCGCTTTAACGCAATACCGCATTACGCTTATCTTATGCTTAAGATGCCCGATCCACGCGGCATCATTACGGTAAATGGAAATATTGAGCACTCCTTGCGCACAGAAGACCGTGCGGCTGCCTTGGCAGCCGCACGCTAAACGGCCTCACCAACTGAAGCATCTGACAGGTCGTTAAGACCACGGATGCGGTTAGACGAGTCCCGCGCAATTATACGTAATTGATACAGGTTTGATGGCTATACCCCTATTAAAATACAAGGGGCTCAACGCGTGTAAACAAGTGGCAATTAGGCTCAATTTTGCTCATCTTGAACTGTACATATTTTCTTTAGTACAACCTACCTTTTTGCACGACAACTTTTCAACTAAGTTCCTCTCTTTTACAGATGACCATCGTGCTACACCCGTCCAGGATACGGCACAACGGAGACACAGGCACAGACGTGCAGTAGGGACCCGTTCCAAGGATTCTTTTTAGATTAAGACCCTGCGTAAACCTTTTTTTTACTGTCTCTTGTTGATACACATCCCCCAGATTCTCAGTACAATTGAGAAGGATGCTAACGTATTGGCATGTGGCCACGTCAGAATATTGCACGTACCTGGACACCAGGGGCTTATTACAAAGGGCACTATTTAGGCACGGTTTACACCATAAAGACCGAATACCTTAGGGAGTGTTCGGCGTCGCGAGTTTGGCCTTATATGCATCAGCTCCGAATCATGTCTTTGGTCAAATGTTGGGTTTGCCCGGCTCCTGTGTTTTGCTGCCTTATGTTCCGCTCTATCGGCTAAGGCGGCACCAGGAGAACTACTGCGGTTGTGCCCTGGTTCATCCGGACGAGCACCTCAGTAGAGAAAGCCGAAAACTGACTGTCATGATATAGCGTGAGACTGGTCAACCACTCGATGACCTACCAGAATCTTCGGGATTCCTCCGCCTTAACGAAGGGCCGTTTCCCGGCCAGGCATGTACGCACCCCGAATTCGGAGGAGTGCAGAGCCACCAGGGGCTATATAGTAGCCCCACTGTCAAACTCCTCTGGCTAAGTGAAAGTGTTAAAGCATTATAGTCCGGTTGCCTAGTTCGCTGCACTATCACCTCCTTAATGGACCAAGACGTTGGATCAAGTGTGAACATGCGTCTTCTGTGAACACCCCTGCATTATATGCGTGGGGGCCGAAGCCGACGACTGCAATCTTTCAGGTTATATACATATATACATAAACGGCCGCACAGGAGGCATCATAATACTTTCGTGCAAAAGTATAAATACAGCCTTGATAAACTTAATAATACATTGTTTTTACAGTGGGAATACATGTCATTCAAACATAATATTCTTCGAGCACTGGGCCTCTATCGAACGAGCGCCTTCAAGAACTTCTTCAAAATAGTGCTCGGCAGCCACTCGGCCTATGGCCGAACCCTGCGCCGCGACAGTGGTGGCGTCCATCTCCGCCCAGTATGTTTTAACACGGGCAAGGGCCATCCGCGAGCCTTCTATGCACGCCGACCTCTTCATCGCATTAATGCGCGGCACCGCACCAAGGAACTGCTGCACCAAACTAAAATAGCTGTTCGGCTTTGGCCTTTCCGGCCACAGATGATCCACAACAGACCTCATGGCGAGTCCGGACAATCTATTCAGCTCGGCCCATTCGGCAAGCCGATCAGTCAATGGAAGCGGATGCTCGGGAACATTAAATTGTGACCAGAATAGATTGTCCACTTCACGATCTGTTTGATCTCGGAAGTATTCGGCCGCATCAACAGCACTCGCCGCCAAGTCTAGATATGCGTCCCCGAACTCCACAGCCGGTCCAGAGGGGCATACTGAGGATCTCCAAACTTCCTCCGTAGCATGAAGGGTTTCCGAGCTGCGATATCCCCGGCTTGACGCAGCTCCTCCTTCTTCGCTCTCATTGCAGAGCGGGTGTCTCTGGTCGCCATCGTGGCCTTTTCCAGGTCCGTCGCCTTTGCCCGGTTTTCTTCTTCAAGAAGCTAGCAACGGTCGGCAGTGCCTTTTAACTTTACAACCATCTTGGCCATTTTCTTTTGCTCTCGCAATGCGTGGCCTTTTCGGCTCTTAACTCTTCGGCCGCCTTTAAAGCGGCCGCATTACTACTCCTTGCTTGCTCCTTGGCTCGGGCAAGCTCCGCCCGAAGGGTCTCCACGGTGGCAGCTCCATCTGCAGTCACAACATGTTAAAGATACTGGCATCATGCTGCTCTTATTATGTGACGATCACCAGAAAAATCACTCACCCTGTGCCTCATCAAGCCGCTTGTTGACAAGCACAATGTCGGCATCTGCCGCATCCAGTTGCCGCTTTTGTCTGGCAAACCCATCAGTCCGGCTAGCCACCGGAGTTTCAACCACCTGCACATAAAGGCGGTCTAGTTATTACCTAGGACTATGATCCTCTGTTTGCCGCAGTTCTCGACGACAACCAGAGTCTCATGGGCTACTATCTATACAGGGCACACCTTAAAATGTGCGGTACTGTCAAAAATGTACATCATTTCACGTACCTCAAAACCCGTTAGTAGACTCATAAAGGCTTCATGCAACCCGCTTTCGGCGGACGAAATCCTTTCAATCACCGTACCCATCAACGTAGGGTGCTCTTCTGAGATAGTCGCTCGCTCTCGCAGATCCCTCAGTACGTCCGACCGCATACCAGACGGTGCCGGACTCTTTTGGTTGCTCTCTTCGAGAGGCGGATACTGGGGACTTCGGGTGGCCATAGGATTATCTTCTAGCCTCGCCGGATCCGGAGAGACCCTCCGCGACGACACTTCAAGGTCGCCCGCTTCTTGAGCTGGGGAGTCCGGGGGAGGCGTTTCGCTCTCCATCATCTCTGGAAGAAGATCCCCTGAAGACGAGCTCTGCTGAGAAGGGCTAAGATCCGAACTGCAAGATAAATGCTTCGGTTATTTTCCTCAGAAGTAAGGTAGGATATCTTCACTATTAAGTACTTTTTGATTACTTACAGCTCGTTAGAGGGCTGATCACCGCACGGACATTGTGCGACAAGAGCACCCTCCGAGGCAGGACCCTCTGGTGGAGATTTCTTCTCCCGTTTGGAAACCTTGGTTTCCGGATCTTCAGAGGTAGTCCTCTTCCTTCCCCGGGGCGAGAGAATGTCAGATTCTTCCCCTGGGTTATCCTCCCTCATGGAGGTGCTCATTCCCTCGGTTGGAATAGGTAGCGGTGGAGGCCCGCTTTCGCCCTCTTTATTCCCCCCTTCATCTTCCTTTGAGGGCACCAGGAAAGGTGCTGGCTTGAGCATCTTTTCCAGCACCGGATTGTCCAAGCCTTCAGTAAGGGGGGCCGAACACCGGATCATCTTCGCCTTTGTTATCCAGTCCTGGTCAAAGAGCGGTTCTTTAGAATGATGTCATGATAAAAAAGGACAGTGTGTTCGGCCATGGGATTACTTACTTGGGCCGCGGCGCGGTTGCTGCTCAGGCCCACATCCTCGGTAGTGTCCGGACACTCTATTTGGGGTCCGAAGAACGATTTGTACATCTCCTCGTGTGTCAGGCCAAGGAAATTCTGAATAGTGCACGGTCCTTCCGGGTTGAATTCCCACACGCGGAGGGGCCGGTGTTTGCAAGGCTGGACTCGACGAACCAGCATGACTTGCATTACCATAACCAGACTGAAATCTCCCTCGAAGAGATCTCGGATGCGGCTCTGCAATATGGGCAGCTCAGCCCCCTGCTGATCCATGACATCAGTTGTGGTGGAGGGCCCAAGCGGAAGGTGGGGGCGGCTACCCACTTGGCACTTCGGGGAGCTATGATGTAAAACCACTCCCGTTGCCATAATCCGGACACCTCTGGAAAGGAGCCCTTCGACCATGGAGCGCCAGCAATTTTGCTTATTAGAGCACCTCCACACGCTGCGTACTGCCCCTCGACCATCTTCGGCTTCACATCAAAGGTCTTGAGCCACAGGCCGAAGTGAGGGGTAATGCGGAGGCAGGCCTCACAAACGACAATAAATGACGAGATGTGAAGGAGGGAATCCGGGGCTAGGTCATGAAAATCCAGCCCGTAATAGAACGGAAGAACCCTAACAAAGGGATCCAGAGCGAGGCCTAGTCCTCAGAGGAAGTGGGAGACGAACACAACGCTCTCGCTGGGTTCGGGAGTAGGGGTGACCTACCCTCGGGCGGGCAGTCTATGCGAAATTTCGGTGGTTGATACGTCCATTTTGCATCATGCTTTTATATCGATATTTATTGCATTATGGACTGTTATTTCACTTTATGTCACAATACTTATGGCTATTCTCTCTTATTTTACAAGGTTTACATAAAGAGGGAGAATGCCACCAGCTGGAATTCTGGTCTGGAAAAGGAGCAAATATTAGAGACCTATTCTGCGCAACTCCAAAAGTCCTGAAACTCCATGGAACGTCTTAAAAGAAATAAAGAAAAATCCACGCCAAAGATGAAGGCCAGAGGGCCCACGCCCTGCTCACGAGGGTGGGGGGCGCCCCCCTATCTCGTGGGCCCCCTGGTGGCTCTCCGATGCCCATCTTCTCCTATATGAGGTCTTTCGATGAGAAAAATATAAGAAGGAACTTTTCGGGATGAGACTCCACCGCCACGAGGCGGAACCTTGGCAGATCCAATCTAGAGCTCCGACAGAGCTGTTCTGCCGGGGATACTTCCTTCCTGGAGGAGGAAATCATCACCATCGTCATCACCAACGCTCCTCTCATCGGGAGAGGGCAATCTCCATCAACATCTTCACCAACACCATCTCATCTCCAAACCCTAGTTCATCTCTTGTATCCAATTCTTGTCTCAAAGTCCGGGATTGGTGCTAGTAGGTTGCTAGTAGTGTTGATTACTCCTTGTAGTTGATGCTAGTTGGTTTAATTGGTGGAAGATCATATGTTCAGATCCTATATGCATATTATTACCCCTCTGATTATGAACATGAATATGCTTTGTGAGTAATTGCGTTCGTTCCTGAGGACAAGGGAGAAGTCTTGCTATGAGTAGTCATATGAATTTGGTATTCATTTGATATTTTGATAAGATGTATCTTGTCTAGCCTCTAGTGGTGTTATGTGAACGTCGACTACATAACACTTCACCATTATTTGGGCCTAGAGGAAGGCATTGGGAAGTAATAAGTAGATGATGGGTTGCTAGAGTGACAGAAGCTTAAACCCTAGTTTATGCGTTGCTTCGTAAGGGGCTGATTTGGATCCATGTGTTTCATGCTATGGTTAGGTTTACCTTAATACTTTTGTTGTAGTTGCAGATGCTTGCAATAGAGGTTAATCATAAGTGGGATGCTTGTTCAAGTAAGAACAGTACCCAAGCACCGGTCCACCCACATATCAAATTATCAAAGTATCGAACGCGAATCATATGAACGTGATGAAAACTAGCTTGACGATATTCCCATGTGTCCTCGGGAGCGCTTTTCCTATTATAAGAGTTTGTTCCAGCTTGTCCTTTGCTACAAAAGGATTGGGCTACCTTGCTGCACTTTATTTACTTTTGTTAATTGTTGCTCGTTACAACCTATCTTATCAGAAAACTATCTATTACCACTTATTTTAGTACTTGCAGAGAATACCTTGCTGAAAACCGCTTATCATTTCCTTCTGCTCCTCGTTGGGTTCGACACTCTTACTTATCGAAAGGACTATGATAGATCCCCTATACTTGTGGGTCATCAAGACTCTTTTCTAGCGCCGTTGCCGGGGAGTGTAGTGCCTTTGGTAGGTGGAATTTGGTAAGGAAAAATTTATATAGTGTGCTGAAATTTATTGTCACTTGTTACTATGGAAAGTAATTCTCTGAGGGGCTTGTTCGGGGTATCTTCACCCCGTCCAGTAGAGCAAAGAGTTGCTCCTCAACCTACTGAACCTATTGAAAATGAAACTCCTTTTGAATTTCCTGCGACTATGATGGAAAAACTGCTAGCTAACCCTTTTATAGGAGATGGAACAAAGCATCCCGATGAGCACTTAATATATGTGGATGAAGTTTGTGGATTATTTAAGCTTGCAGGTATACCCGATGATGTTGCTAAGAAGAAGGTCTTCCCTTTATCTTTGAAGGGGGACACATTGATATGGTATAGGCTATGTGATGATATGAGATTCTGGGACTATAAAAGATTGAAGTTGGAATTTCATCAAAAGTATTACCCTATGCATCTTGTTCATTGTGATCGCAATTACATATATAATTTCTGGCCTCGCGAAGGATAAATCATCGCTCAAGCTTGGGGGAGGCTTAAATCAATGTTATATTCATGCCCCAATCATGAGCTCCCGAGAGAAATAATTATGCAAAGTTTTTATGCTCGGCTTTCTGAAAACAATTGCAACATGCTCGATACTTCTTGTGCTGGCTCTTTTGTGATGAAGACTATTGAATTCAGATGGAATTTATTGGATAGAATTAAACGCAACTCTGAAGATTTGGACCTCGACGAAGGTAAGGAGTCAGGTATGACACCTAAGTTTGATTGTGTTAAATCTTTCATGGATACCGATATTTTCCGTAAGTTTAGCACTAAATATGGACTTGACTCTAAGATAGTAGCTTCTTTCTGTGAATATTTTGCTACTTATGTTGATCTCCCTAAGGAGAAGTGGTTTAAATATCATCCTCCCATAGAAGTAAAAGTAGCTGCACCTATTAAGGTTGAAGAAAAGACTGTCACTTATAATGATCGTATTGTTCCTACTTCTTATATTGAGAAACCACCTTTCCCTGTTAGAATAAAGGATCATGCTAAAGCTTCAACTGTTGTTCGTAAAAGCAATATTAGAACTTATACACCTCCTGAACAAGTTAAAGTAGAACCTAATATTGCTATTGTTAAAGATCTCTTGTCTAATAATATTGATGGGCATGTTATTCAGTTCAAAGGTGAAACTGCCAGAATTGCTAAACCTTGTGCTAAAGATAAACATAGACCTGTGGTAGGCGTGCCTGTTATTTCTGTTAAAATAGGGGATCATCGTTATCATGGCTTATGTGATATGGGTGCTAGTGCTAGTGTTATACCGCATACTTTATATGAAGAAATTAAGAATGAAATTGCACCTGCTGAGTTAGAAGATATTGATGTCACAATTAAACTTGCCAATAGAGATACTATTTCAGCAATGGGAATTGTCAGAGATGTTGAAGTCTTGTGTGGGAAAACTAAATATCCTAATGATTTTCTTGTTCTAGGTTCCCCACAAGATAATTTTTGCCCCATTATATTTGGTAGACCCTTCTTAAATACTGTCAATGCTACCATAGATTGCACAAAGAATGTTGTTACTGTTGGCTTCGATGATATGGTTCATGAGTTTAATTTCTCTAAATTTAGTAAACAACATCGTGAGGAAGAATTACCTAGTAAGGATGAAATTATTGGTCTTGCTTCTATTGCAGTACCTCCTAGTGATCCTTTAGAACACTATTTGCTAGACCATGAAAATGATATGTTCATGAATGAAAGAAGGGAAATAGATGAAGTATTCTTTAAACAGGAACCTATTCTGAAACACAACTTGCCTGTTGAAATCTTAGGGGATCCTCCTCCACCCAAGGGTGATCCCGTATTCGAGCTTAAACCTTTGCCTGATAATCTTAAATATGCTTATCTTGATGAAAAGAAGATATATCCTGTTATTATTAGTGCTAACCTTTCAGAGCATGAAGAAGAAAGATTATTGGAAACTCTGAAGAAGCATCGTGCTTCTATTGGATATACTCTTGATGATCTTAAGGGCATTAGTCCCACTCTATGCCAACATAAAATAAATTTGGAAGCAGATGCCAAACCAGTTCGTGATCCTCAAGGACGTCTGAATCCTAAAATGAAAGAAGTGGTAAGAAAAGAAATACTAAAGCTTCTGGAGGCAGGTATAATCTACCCCGTTGCTGATAGTGAGTGGGTAAGTCCTGTCCATTGTGTCCCTAAGAAGGGAGGTATTACTGTTGTTCCTAATGATAAAGATGAATTGATTCCACAAAGAATTATCACAGGTTATAGGATGGTAATTGATTTCCGCAAATTAAATAGAGCTACTAAGAAAGATCATTACCCCTTACCTTTTATTGACCAAATGCTAGAAAGATTATGCAAACACACACACTATTGCTTTCTAGGCAGTTATTCTGGTTTCTCTCAAATACCTATGTCGGCTAAAGATCAATCAAAGACTACTTTTACATGCCCTTTTGGTACTTTTGCTTATAGACGTATGCCTTTTGGTTTATGTAATGCACCTGCTACCTTTCAAAGATGCATGATGGCTATATTCTTTGACTTTTGTGAAAAGATTTGTGAGGTTTTCATGGACGACTTTTCTGTCTATGGTTCCTCTTTTGACGATTGCTTGAGCAATCTTGATCGAGTTTTGCAGAGATGTGAAGAAACTAATCTTGTCTTGAATTGGGAAAAGTGCCACTTTATGGTTAATGAAGGTATTGTTTTGGGGCACAAAGTTTCTGAAAGAGGTATTGAAGTTGATAAAGCCAAGGTTGATGCTATTGAAAAGATGCCATGTCCCAAGGACATCAAAGGTATAAGAAGTTTCCTTGGTCATGCCGGGTTTTATAGGAGGTTCATTAAGGACTTCTCAAAAATTTCTCAGCCTCTGACTAATTTATTGCAAAAATATATACCATTTGTCTTTGATGATGATTGTGTAGAACCATTTGAAATACTTGAGAAAGCATTAGTCTTTGCACCAGTTGTTCAGCCACCTGATTGGAATTTACCCTTTGAAATTATGTGTGATGCTAGTGATTATGCTGTAGGTGCTGTTCTAGGGCAAAGAGTCGATAAGAAATTAAATGTTATTCATTATGCTAGTAAGACTCTAGACAATGCTCAAAGAAATTATGCTACTACTGAAAAAGAACTTTTAGCAGTTGTATTTGCTTGTGATAAGTTCAGATCTTATATTGTTGATTCTAAAGTAACTATTCAAACAGATCATGCTGCTATTAAATATCTTATGGAAAAGAAAGATGCTAAACCTAGACTTATTAGATGGGTTCTCTTGCTACAAGAATTTGATTTGCATATTGTTGATAGAAAGGGAGCTAAGAACCCCGTTGTAGAGAACTTGTCTAGGTTAGAAAATATTCTTGATGACCCACTACCTATTAATGATGACTTTCCTGATGAGCAATTAAATGTTATAAGTACTTCTCGTAGTACTCCATGGTATGCTGATTATGCTAATTATATTGTTGCTAAGTTTATACCACCTAGCTTCACATACCAACACAAGAAAAAGTTCTTCTATGATTTGAGACATTACTTTTGGGATGACCCACATCTTTATAAAGAAGGAGTAGATGGTGTTATTATGCGTTGTGTACCTGAGCATGAACAAGAACAGATCCTACGCAAGTGTCATTCCGAGTCTTATGGAGGACACCACGCTGGAGATAGAACTGCACATAAGGTATTGCAATCTAGTTTTTATTGGCCTACTCTCTTTAAGGATGCCCATAAGTTTGTCTTGTCCTGTGATGAATGTCAAAGAATTGGTAATATTAGCAGACGTCAAGAAATGCCTATGAATTATTCACTTATTATTGAACTTTTTGATGTTTGGGGCTTTGATTATATGGGACCTTTTCCTGCCTCTAATGGATACACACATATTTTAGTTGCTGTTGATTACGTTACTAAGTGGGTAGAAGCTATTCCAACTAGTAGTGCTGATCATAACACTTCTATTAAAATGCTTAAAGAAGTTATTTTTCCGAGGTTTGGAGTCCCTATATATTTAATGACTGATGGTGGTTCACACTTTATTCATGGTGCTTTCCGTAAAATGCTTGCTAAATATGATGTTAATCATAGAATTGCATCCCGTTATCACCCACAGTCTAGTGGTCAAGTAGAGTTGAGCAATAGAGAGCTCAAATTAATTTTGCAAAAGACTGTTAATAGGTCTAGAAAGAATTGGTCTAAGAAACTTGATGATGCATTATGGGCTTATAGAACTGCATACAAAAACCCTATGGGTATGTCCCCGTATAAAATGGTCTATGGAAAAGCATGTCACTTACCTCTCGAACTAGAACATAAGGCATACTGGGCTATTAAAGAACTCAACTATGATTTTAAACTTGCCGGTGAGAAGAGGTTATTTGATATTAGCTCACTTGATGAATGGAGAACCCAAGCTTATGAAAATGCCAAGTTGTTTAAAGAAAAAGTTAAAAGATGGCATGACAAAAGGATACAAAAGTGTGAGTTTAATGTAGGTGATTATGTATTGCTATACAACTCTCGTTTAAGATTTTTTGCAGGAAAACTTCTTTCTAAATGGGAAGGCCCCTACGTCGTCGAAGAGGTCTATCGTTCCGGTGCCATAAAAATCAACAACTTCGAGGGCACAAATCCAAAGGTGGTAAACGGTCAAAGAATTGAACATTATATCTCAGGTAATCCCATAAATGTTGAAACCAATATTATTGAAACCATAACCTCGAAGGAATACATAAGGGACACTTTCCGGATCGTTTCAGACTCCGAAAATGAATAGGTATGTGGTACGGTAAGTAAACCGACTCCAAAACAATTTTTAAGGCAATATTTCTCCGTTTTGGAATATTAAGAAAAATAGAAAAATAAGTAGCAGTACGGGAAGGACACGAGGGCCCCACGAGGGTGGTGGGCGCGCCCTACCCCCTGGGCGCGCCCCCTACCTCGTGAGCGCCTCGTGTGCCCTCCGGACCCCATTTTCTTGCACGTTACGTATTTTGGTCGGTAAAAATTCATTATATAACCTCCCGAAGGTTTTGACTCCCGTATCACGCAAAAATCCTCTGTTCTTGTTTCGAGCTATTTTCTGTCAGGGTTTTCCAGGCTAGGCATCATGTCGTCTCCCTCCTCCAACAATGGTGACAATGATGCTTGGCTAATGAAGATAGATTTGAATATGGAAGAACCCACGAGGGTCAACAAGGATGAAAGGATCAAGAAGGCCACGGAGGGTCAAGCTCCAGCAGCAAAAGACACCCTTCAAATTGATCATAACCTTCTTACCCCAACTGAGATCGAAGCTTTCAAGATGATTGAGTTAGCTCATGTTCAAAACAAGTATCTCACACAAGAAAATATTTTGTTGAAGGAGCATATTGTCGCACTCAAGGGCATTATTCGCAAGCTGGAGGACCTCTTACGCTTGATGTGCAATTATCCGTCACCTCCACCGTCTCCTCCAACAAAGAAGAATTGAGTATCTGGGTATGGGCACTCCCCTTGGCAACTGCCAAGCTTGGGGGAGGTGCCCCGGTATTGTATCACAATCACAACTCCTATCTTTACCATTTTTCTTAGTTCGATCCTATTAGTAGTATCTTGATCTAGTAGAATAAAGTTTATGGCATGATCTAGTTTGAGTTTTGCTTTATGATCCCTCTATGTAATCGAGTCCATGAGTTATATATAATAAAGATTAGTGTTGAGTCAAGGGCTTGATTATTTTTCCATGATCTTGGGTGAATAAAAGAAAGAAGAAAAGAATAAAAGAAACAAAAAGTTCATATTGATCTTATTGAGAGTATTGACTTCACATAGAAAGAGTATGATGATTAAAAGTTGTTGGGAGTTGGCAGACATAGCTTTGGTCATTGTTGCAATTAATAGGAAGTAATAAGGAAAGAGAGGTTTCACATATAGATATATTATCATTGACATCTTTTATGATTGGGAGCACTCATTAAAATATGACATGCTAAAGAGTTGATGTTGGACAAGGAAGACAATGTAATGAGTTATGTCTTTCTTATATCTAAGATAAAATATGTTGTCATGGTTCCTCTAACTTGTTGATCTTGCCTTTCCCCCTCATGCTAGCCAAATTCTCAGCACCAAGTAGAAATGCTACTTGTGCTTCCAAATATCCCTAAACCAGTTTTGCCATGAGAGTCCACCATATCTACCTATGGATTGAGTAAGATCCTTCAAGTAAGTTGTCATCGGTGCAAAGCAATAAATATTGCTCTAAATATGTATGATTGATTGGTGTGGGAGAAATAAGCTTTATACGATCTTGTGATGTGGAAGTAATAAAAGCGACGGACATAATAAAGGTTCATATCACAAGGGGCAATATAAAGTGACGTTCTTTCGCATTGAGATTTTATACATCCAACCATAAAAGCGCATGGCAACCTCTACTTCCCTCTGCGAAGGGCCTATCCTTTATTATTATCTTCTACCTTATGCAAGAGTCATGGTGATCTTCACCTTTTCTTTTTCATTTTATCCTTTGGCAAGCTCAGCATGTTGGAAAGAACATGATATATATATATATATCTAATTGGATGTAGGGGAGCATGAACCATTATTGTTGACATTACCCTTGAGGTAAAAGGTTGTGGGGCAAAACTATAAGCCCCTATCTTTCTCTATGTCCGATTAAAACTCTGTAACCACAAGTGTCGCGTGAGTGTTAGCAATTATGGAGGACTAAATGATAGTTGAGTATGTGGACTTGCTTTTCAGCTCTGACATAGACTCTTTCCGATGTTATGATAAATTGCAATTGCTTCAATGACTGAGATAATAGTTTGTCGGAGCCCAATAAGGTTTATGATTTATACTTTTGCATTGTGAATAGATCATCACTTGAACATAAGTAATCATATGACAAAACCTATATATGTTGCTCTTATAAGAATAATCATGATGCCTTCATGTCCGTATTTTATTTTTATCGACGCCTCTACCTCTAAACATGAGGACATATTTACTGTTATCGGCTTTTCGCTTGAGGACAAGCGAGGTCTAAGCTTGGGGGAGTTGATACGTCCATTTTGCATCATGCTTTTATATCGATATTTATTGCATTATGGACTGTTATTTCACTTTATGTCATAATACCTATGGCTATTCTCTCTTATTTTACAAGGTTTACATAAAGAGGGAGAATGCCGGCAGCTGGAATTCTTGTCTTGAAAAGGAGCAAATATTAGAGACCTATTCTGCACAACTCCAAAAGTTCTGAAACTCCACGGAACATCTTAAAAGAAATAAAGAAAAATCCACGCCAAAGATGAAGGCCAGGGGGCCCACACCCTGCTCACGAGGGTGGGGGGCGCCCCCCTAGGGCACGCCCCCTATCTCGTGGGCCCCCTGGTGGCTCTCCGATGCCCATCTTCTCCTATATGAGGTCTTTCGATGAGAAAAAATAAGAAGGAACTTTTCAGGACGAGACTCCGCCGCCACGAGGCAGAACCTTGGTGGATCCAATCTAGAGCTCCTGCAGAGCTGTTCTGCCGGGGATACTTCCTTCCCGGAGGAGGAAATCATCACCATCGTCATCACCAACGCTCCTCTCATCGGGAGAGGGCAATCTCCATCAACATCTTCACCAACACCATCTCATCTCCAAACCCTAGTTCATCTCTTGTATCCAATTCTTGTCTCAAAGTCCGGGATTGGTGCTAGTAGGTTGCTAGTAGTGTTGATTACTCCTTGTAGTTGACGTTAGATTTCGGGTTCCGGCAGACCCTTGAGGTTCGAACACTGGGGTGCGCGCGGAGATCTCGCTTCCTACCTACCTGCACCCCTCCGCCTCGCTAAGATCTAAGCTATGGAAAGAACAACACAAGAGACACAGGGTTTATACTGGTTCGGGCCACCGTTGTGGTGTAATACCCTACTCCAGTGTGTGGTGTGGTGGATTGCCTCTTGGGCTGATGATGATGAATGATACAAGGAAGAACAGCCTCGCGAGGGTCTGTTCTTGGCTGAGGCGATGAACTGCTGGGAGGAGTTCAGCCACCCTTCTCTCTCTCTCTCTGATTGTCTTTCTCCGATTCAACTTCCTATCGAACCTATCCTCTTAACCCGCTCTTCTGTGGGTGGCTGGTCCTATTTATAGAGGCCCTGGTCCTCTTCCCAAATATCGAGCGGGAAGGGAGCCAACAATGGCGGGCTAATTTGAAGGGGACAACTAGTACTCGCTACCCTGACAAAAGTAGTCTTCGCCTGCACAAAGCTCTGGTGGTGACGCCGTCTTGGGCTCCACGATGACCTCCGTCTTGCAGTCTTCCTGGTCTTGGTCTCGTTGCACCGAAATGGCAACCTTTGCCTGATGCCTCGGTACTCCGCGGCTGCGCTTGCCCCCTTTGCACCAAAGAGGAAAGGAGGACACTGCACGGGCTGGCACCCACCTGGTGCCCTTGGTCGTCATGGCTTGTGTCACGGGCACCTCGTGAGGTACCCCGCCTTGATCTCTCCGCCTCCTCACGAGCCAGCCTGATGAGGCCGTGCCTAAGGAAGCTCCGTGTCGTCCGCCCCGCGAGGCTTGGCCCCTCGCGAGGGTCTTGGGTCTGTGTTGATGAAGATGGGCCGTGCTGGGCCCCCCCTTGAGCCACGCCGCAGGCCGCAGGCAGGCAAGTCTGGGGACCCTCGTTCCCAGAACGCCGACAGTAGCCCCCGGGCCCAAGGCGCGCCCGGACTTGGCCGTGCAGGGAGGCGGAAGGGCAAGAGCGAAGCGCCACGGGCCCTAACAGCCTGCGGCCTTGGGCGCCGCGTGGTGGTTGACTGGACGTGGGCGCCTCAGCAACCGCGCGAGTTGATAAGGGAGCGGCTTCTGCCCAGGCTTCGCTTTTTGCTTTCTCCGGTTGCTGCTCAGATCCCCTTTCTTATGCCTCTCCTTCCTTCCTCTAAAATCTCCAGATCTACTCCGGCCGCGTGACCTAGGAAGCCATGGCGCCTCGCCAGTCCCCGGCCGGAGCTTGGTACTCGTCTGCCCTGGACTCGCCAAACGTGTCGGAGGCGAGCCTTGCCCAGTTGCGCCGGATGGCGGCGGCGCAGGGCATCAACGGGGCGAAGGCGCTCAAGGCCGGCTCCGCCACCCCGGAAGGCCAAGGGAGCACCTTCTATCCGTTCTTTGTAAGTGCAATTGCCGCCGGCCTGGTGCCTCCCTTCTCTGAGTTCTTCTTCTCTGTCCTCCGCCATTACAAGCTACAGGCTCTGCATCTCCACCCCAACTCCATCCTTCTCCTGGCAATCTTCGCCTATTACTGCGAGGCTCACGCAGGGGTGCAGCCCTCAGTGGCCTTGCTGCGCCACTACTTCTACCTCCGAACCTCTCGCGGTCCTGCTTCCACGTGGGCGAGCTTCGTCGCGTACGGTGGCGCCATTGCCATCTCGAACCCCGGGAAAAGGATTGAGGGCTTCAAGAGCAAGTGGGTCTTGGTGGATGCCGGGCGCATCCACCCTCAGCTGATCTTGCCCACGGAGCAGCCCACGAGCTCCAGTGATTGGGGTCGAGCTGAGCTCGCGGACCCCCGCGCGAAGCTGGTGCTGGAGAAGATGGACGCAGATCTGAGGCCGGCCAACATGGCGGCGGCGAAGCTGACTGGCGCGTCGCTGCTGAGGGAATTCCTGGAGCACCAGCTGGTTCCGCTTCGGCGGTACTCACTTCCGATGTGGAGGCCCCATCCGAGCCCCGCGGCCTATGGCCGATGGAGATCTGGCTGCGGTCCTCCAATCTCTGGTCGGGGGCGATGTGGCGAGGTTGGAGGGCGCTCCTACGCCCTTGTTCCTCCGCGACGACTGGGAGCAGGTAGTGGAGTCCATGCCCGTCTTCAACGGGGATGGGCCCATGCCCATGGAAACTCCCGAGGAACCGGTGGACGTGCCCTCCGACGATTCCAGCGAAGAGGAGGAAGGAGGGGAGCGGGAAAGAGGGCCTGACTCCGAGGCGACTGACGGAGAGTCGAGGGCTCCCCTCTCCCGGCGCAGGTCCCGCGTTCTCCGCCTCTCTCTGAGCGATGACGACGAGGATGACGACGAGGATGACGACGAGGATGACGGTGAGCAGGACGGCGGGAGCTTGCCCCCGATCCCGAAGAAGGATAGGACCGGGCTGATCTCCCGCGGGTCTACCCCGGCCCCGAGGCGGACCGCAGACGCACCTTCCGCTTCCAAGCTTCCCGAGGTTGACCCTTCCAGCCAGCTTTCAGGCTTCAAATTTGCCCGGAGGCCGCTCGAGCTCACTGGCGACGACCCGTAAGCGTTTGATCCTTGTCTTTATTTCTTGTCCTGCTTCTGAGGCTTGACATCCGCATCTCTTGGATAGGCTGGCGCCCGCAGCAAAGAAGCCGAAGGGAGCTCCTGAGGTTCCACCCATGGCAGCGCCTCTGCCCGCGAAGGAGGGTGACCGCGACGCACGGGCTTCTCCTGCCCGGTCGTCCTCGCGAGGCCAGGCTGAGCCGGCTGGGGCGAGCTCAGCCCCCACGGCCCATGTGACTCCCGAGGTGTCCTTGCCTGCCGCCGCCACTTCAGCCGTTGGGGCGCTGCAGACTCCGCCTCAGTACGCTGTGGCCGCGCTGCCGCCTTCTCCTCCTACTCCACCGGCTACTGTCTCTCTGACTCCTTTTGCCGTTCTGGACCATGCTGCTGCTGAGCTGGACCGACTGCAGCAGGATCTTCTTGGTGCCGACCCTCGCTTGGTGGCCGGGTGCTTGGAGCTGGCTTCAGGATGGGTTCGCTCCGACGCTTCGATTCGGGCGGCGCTGGTCCAGGCCTCGACGGCTTGCGATGAGGAGAAACAGGTCATTCTTGAGGCGAAGGCTGCTCATGACGCAGCCCTGGGGGAGGCGGTCGACGCCCGTGGTCGCTGCAAGGCGCTGGAGGACGAGCTGCAAGGCCTGCGGGACCAGCTCGCGAAGGAGGCCCACCTTCGCCAAGAGCAGGAAGAAGGCGTGAAGGCTCGCGAGGCGGCCGTCAAGGAGAGGGAGGCCAAGCTCAGGAAGCGCCGCGACCGCCTAGGCGCGCTAGAGCAGGAGTTGGGGGCGAGGGAGGCCGAGCTGGACGACAAGGCCCTGGTTCTTGCTGAGGACCGCGTGGCCTGCACGGAGATGGAGGCGAAGGCTCGCTCCTCGCTGAGGACGCTTTACGACAGCGGCCTGGAGAGCTTGCTAGCTGGCGCCGAGGACGGCCCCGCCAAGCCGCTTCCCTTCCTGGTTCGTGCTCTCAAAGATGTCGCCCTTGGCCTTGGCCCCACGGCTGAGGCCGAGGCGCGTGTCCTGTCTTTTGCAACACTGACGCGGGTCCTCACCCACATCTACCTTCGCGATCCCGGCGTCGACCTCGACAGCCTGCTGGAGCCAGTAAGCGGCGAGCATGCCGCCACCGCTGCCGAGGCCGTGAAGGGTCGCGCGGAGGCTCTGCTGGGGAAGTTCCGGGCCTTCAGCACCAAGCCGAAGCAAGGCGCTGCCGACCCCACTGCTCCGTAAGGCGAACCCATTCCGCGCTGCTCCTCCGCCGACAAGTGACTCCGTCGTGGCTCCTGTCCTGCCTTTAATTCCTGCACATGTATCATGCCTCAGGGAGGCGTTTAATCTTGCGTTTGGCATTGAGATAACAGTGTGGACTGTAATATTTGCTTTTGAATTCCTCGAAATTTGCGCTTTTCCTTCCTACTTGCTTATGTTCTATGCCGGCAGAGCCCGGCCCCGCGCGTACCTCACCCAGCGTTAGTCCCGACCGGAAACCAGGACGGGGCCAAGGAGTGAGGGGCTACGTGACAAGTTAGGCTCCTGAGTCGCGATGCTCAGGAGTCCCCCTTGGCGCACGAACAGCAAGTAGGGAGGTGTGAAGTGGGTGGATCTACCGTTCTACGTCTGCAGAGCCCGGCCGCGCACATACCTCACCCAGCGTTAGTCCCGACCGGAAACCAGGACGGGGCCAAGGAGTGAGGGGCTACGTGACCAGTTAGGCTCCTGAGTCGTGATGCTCAGGAGTCCCCCTTGACGCTCACACGGCCTTCGTACCTTGGCTCCGCTCGGGGAGAGACGCGCGACGAACCAGGCCCCGGGGGGGGGGGGGGGGGGGGGGGGGGGGGGGGGGGGGGGGGGGGGCGGCTGGCCGGCGTGCGTCTGGGCGTGACCCAGGCGCAGCCCCCGTGCCCAGCCCCCTCGCACGGCACTCCCGAGGGGAGGCGTTGCGATGAGGCTAGACATTGAGCTCTGGGCTCCCTGAGGTTGATGCGGCCCGGGGGCCACCCTCAGTTGTTTATCACCAGCGCGGAGCATAGCGCTTCCGTATGTGTACGGGCATAGCCGCTCCTCGGCAGTGTCGTCAGCCAGCGCGGAGCATGGTGCTTCCACTGGTACGTGGGAGGGGGACCCCTCCGGGAGGAGCCCCCGGGGTGTGTACAGCCCCGCCCTGACACGTGGCTGGCACGGTAGGGCCTGGCGAGGTGTATCTGGGCACCCGTGAGCCAGCGCGGGACTCACGGGGCCCTACGTCTAGGCGGGTTGCGCCTGGCACTGGGCCTTATCTTGTGATGTGTCCCTGCAAATTTGGTTAGATGTCGGCACTCTACGTCCTCGGGTCCCGGCCCTCGAGCTGGTCTCAGCCGTCGCTGGTATGCCAGGTCGTGATGCCGTGGACAAGGCCAGAGGGTGAGGGCTGGAGAGCCAGTAAGAGCCCTGAGTCGCGATGCTCAGGTACCCCCCCTTTAACGTGCAAGTGGTCGGCATGGAGAAGAAGAGGTGCCGTGGACCGGCATCAAATAATCTAACATGGTGGGTATAACGCATAACCGGGAATAAACGCAAATGGGATACAAGCCGCTGGGTCTGGCCCGAGCGACTTGGGGATCATGCAGCCCGAGGGGCGCCCCCAATAAGGTAAGCTAACAACATGAAATAAAAGGGATACATGCCGCAGGGACGGACCCACGCGGCCTGGGAATAATGCAGCCCTGGGGGGCGCTCCCAGCTGGAAGTGAAACTTGAAAGATGTCACCTGATGACATTGAGGACGAAGGGGTGTTGGTGTAGCAGACTCGGTGGGTTGCGGAAGCCAATCCTCACGAGCCCCCAGGCCCGGGGGCCTCGGGAGGCTCCGGAGGTGCTGGCGGCTCCCCGCGGACCGTCTCCATCTCCGCCAGGGCTGCAGAACGCCTGGCCTCTTGTGCCTCCATGATGCCCCTCATGAGGCGCTGGTACATGGCAGCCGCGTTTGGCAAGCCGTAAGGCATGCGAATGTAGCTGTGGGGTGGACCTCCGCAGCGCCCCACTCGCGAGGGCCAGAGGCGCTCCAGAGAGGCGACTCGGTTGAGCCCTGGTATGTCGATGCAGACGTGCAGCCCACCATCCTCGCCTGGATGGGGAGCCACTGCTGGTAGACGGCGGCCGCCTTTCATGACTCTTGACTCCTGTAGCTCCTGAATGGCCTTGCTGACGAACTCCCGAGGGTCTGGCTCTCCTTGCCTTATTTCTTCTTGAGGGAAACGTGCTTCGAAACACGCCTCCATGTGGTGCCCAAGCGCCTCCCTCATGACCCTAGCCGGGTCGGTGGTCCTCCAGGGGAGAGCCCCCGAGACCTGCCTGAGGAGGGCGCCGGGCGTGCTTTCCTATGTGATGGAAGGAGGTTCCCCCTGGGCAGGCACGGGCCTAGAGGGGCCTGCCTCCTGAGGAGCCGGGCCAGATGATGTCTTCTTCTTTTGGGGGCGGTCTCGGGAAGCCTCCTGCTTCTGCGATCCGGGTCTTCTAGTGACGCAGCCTGAAAGGCTCGTTCCAGGGAACACACTGCATCCTTCTCTTCACAGGGCACCATGATGACTCCGCCACTTCCTGGCATCTTGAGGACGTTGTAGCCATGGTGAGTTACGGCCATGAACTTGGCCAGCGCTGGGTACCCGAGGATGGCATTGTACGGCAGGCGAATGTGAGCGACGTCGAAGTCGATGAGCTCGGTGCGGTAGTTGTCGCGTGCCTCGAAGGTGACAGGGAGGCGGACCTGCCCAATCGGGACCGTGGAGCTGTCGGTGACTCCGGAGAAAGGCTTGGTTGGCTGAAGCTGGCTATAGGGCACTTGGAGATTGTTGAATGTTTCCACGGACAGGACGTTGAGCCCTGCCCCGCCATCGATGAGGGTCCTGGTGACCGCCACGTTGCTGATGATTGGGGAACAGAGCATCGGGAGGACTCCGGCTGTAGCCGCACACTTGAGCTGATCTGCCGAGCTGAACGTGATGGCGCACGCCGACCACCTGAGAGGGCGCGTGGCTTCGAGCTTGGGAGGACCGCATTCACTTCGCGGGCGAACTGCTTGAAGATGCGTTGAGAGGCTGGGGCTTGAGCCCCGCCCAGGATGCAGGCGATCGCGCGCGGCTCCTGGAAGCCCCCAGCCTCCTCATCCTGGTGGCGGTCCTCATTTCTCCTTGGTTGCGGCGGAAGCGGAGGGAGGCCTGCGTTGCCTTGCGGGCGATCCTCGCGAGGCCGACCCCTCCAGTCTCCCTCGCGAGGCGGGTCTTGCCAGCGATCTCGTGAGGTGGATCGCGCCACCCTTGGCGCGGGCCACGGTCTTCCTAGCGTCCTGCGTTCCTTCCTCCTCCTTGACCGTAGCCCCGGTCACCGCGGTCGGGGCGACGACCGATCCTTCCTTCTCGCACGGCTCGGAGCTCTTGACATTCGTTGGTGTTGTGGGTGTGGAGGTTGTGGTACACGCAGTACCGGCTGCCCTTGGAAGGCTCGGGCTGATCTCTGCCCCGCTTGGTGTCTGGTCCTGCCACGAGCACGGCAGCCCCCTTGCGCTTCACATCCTTGGCCTTGGGCTTCTTCTCTTCCGGGTCCGCGGCAGGCAGCTCGAGGAGGGAGAGACGCCCTTCCTCAGCCCTGGCGCACTTGGTTGCCAAGTTGAATAGCTCCAAAGAAGTGCACAGGTCTTCATGCATCGCCAGCTCCTCCTTCATCTTGACATCGCGCACGCCGTCGGAGAAAGCTGAGATGATGGCCTCTTCAGTCACCCTGGGAATCTTGAGGCGTGTGTTGTTGAAGCGCTGGATGTACTTCTGCAGGGTCTCCCTGGGTTGTTGCTTGATGCGGCGCATGTCGGTCACGGCGGGTGGCCGGTCGCGAGTACCTTGGAAGTTGGCGATGAAGCGGGTGCGCATCTCGTCCCAGGAGGAGATCGTGCCTGGAGCCTGGTTCAGGAGCCAGGTGCGGGCCCCGTCCTTGAGCGCCATGGGAAACCAGTTCGCCATGACCTTCTCGTCTCCGTTGGCAGCTTCGATGCCCAGCTCGTAGAGCTGGAGGAACTCCGCAGGGTCAACTGTGCCGTCGTAGCGAGGAGGCAGGTCTGGCTTGAACTTGCCGGGCCACGCGACACTGCGTAGCTCGGTGGTGAAGGCACGACAGCCTGCTGTGGCCACGGGAGGCCTTGGGTGACGAAGAGCTGGTCTTGCATGTCCCCACGCGCCGCAGCTGGGTCTTGACGTGCTGGAGCAGGAGCATGGTCGCGACGTGCTGGAGCAGGGAGCGCCCGGGCAACTTCTTGCGGGCGAGGGACTTCCTGGCAGCTCTGCTCTGGCTGCGCTGGCACCTGACGGAGCGGGTTCCGCCCAGGGGCCACGCGCCTTGGAGCCATGGCGCCTTCTTGAGGAGGAGGCGGCTGGGGCGCCGCCGGAGCTTCGTCGCCCGCGCGAGGCGGGGTGCGGTGCAGCGGAACGGACGAAACAGGAGAGCCCCCTGCGGCGCGGACGAGCTCGGCGACGCGGTCGAGCCATTCTTCGTAGACGTCGTCGACGGGGCGGTAGCGTAGGAGCTCGTTCGCCGCGATGAGCGCAGCTCGAGCCTCCATGGGTGCGCGGGGCGCGCGGGACGAAGAACCAGCCGAGGGAGCGAGGGAGTTGCGGTGCGGCCGTCTTGCCGCACGGACGGATGCTGAGACGATGCTTGTTGCTCGTCCCCCGCCGGGCCGGTGGTGGCGTTGACGGCAGGTAACGGGGAACGGTGAGGACGCCCGCCGACAGGAGCCGTCTGGGCTACGCGGGAAGTGAGAGCGGCCCGGCGCTTGGCGCGGGCCCGACGAGCGTCAGACATGGGTGCGATGGTCGGAGGAGAACGGGGTGGTGGAAGACGAATTTCGGCGCACCCCTACCTGGCGCGCCAAATGTCGGATTTCGGGTTCCGGCAGACCCTTCAGGTTCGAACACTCGGGTGCGCGCGGAGATTCACTTCCTACCTACCCGCACCCCTCCGCCTCGCTAAGATCTAAGCTATGGAAAGAACAACACAAGAGACACAGGGTTTATACTGGTTCGGGCCACCGTTGTGGTGTAATACCCTACTCCAGTGTGTGGTGTGGTGGATTGCCTCTTGGGCTGATGATGATGAATGATACAAGGAAGAACAGCCTCGCGAGGGTCTGTTCTTGGCTGAGGCGATGAACTGCTGGGAGGAGTTCAGCCACCCTTCTCTCTCTCTCTCTCTGATTGTCTTTCTCCGATTCAACCTCCTATCGAACCTATCCTCTTAACCCCTCCGAACCCGCTCTTCTGTGGGTGGCTGGTCCTATTTATAGAGGCCATGGTCCTCTTCCCAAATATCGAGCGGGAAGGGAGCCAACAATGGCGGGCTAATTTGAAGGGGGACAACTAGTACTCGCTACCCTAACAAAAGTAGTCTTCGCCTGCACAAAGCTCTGGTGGTGACGCCATCTTGGGCTCCACGATGACCTCCGTCTTGCAGTCTTCCTGGTCTTGGTCTCGTTGCACCGAAATGGCAAGCTTTTCCTGATGCCTCGGTACTCCGCGGCTGCGCTTGCCCCCTTTGCACCAAAGAGGAAAGGTGGACACTGCGCGGGCTGGCACCCGCCTGGCACCCTTGGTCGTCATGGCTTGCGTCATGGGCACCTCGTGAGGTACCCCGCCTTGATCTCTCCGCCTCCTCGCGAGCCAGCCTGATGAGGCCGTGCCTGAGGAAGCTCCGTGTCATCCGCCCCGCGAGGCTTGGCCCCTCACGAGGGTCTTGGGTCTGTGTTGATGAAGATGGGCCGTGCTGGGCCCCCCTTGAGCCACGCCGCAGGCCGCAGGCAGGCAAGTCTGGGGACCCCCGTTCCCAGAACGCTGACAGTTGATGCTAGTTGATTTAATTGGTGGAAGATTATATGTTCAGATCCTATATGCATATTATTACCCCTCTGATTATGAACATGAATATGCTTTGTGAGTAATTACGTTCGTTCCTGAGGACAAGGGAGAAGTCTTGCTATGAGTAGTCATGTGAATTTGGTATTCGTTTGATATTTTGATAAGATGTATGTTGTCTAGCCTCTAGTGGTGTTATGTGAACGTCGACTACATAACACTTCACCATTATTTGGGCCTAGAGGAAGGCATTGGGAAGTAATAAGTAGATGATGGGTTGCTAGAGTGACAGAAGCTTAAACCCTAGTTTATGCGTTGCTTCGTAAGGGGCTGATTTGGATCCATATGTTTTATGCTATGGTTAGGTTTACCTTAATAATTTTGTTGTAGTTGTGGATGCTTGAAATAGAGGTTAATCATAAGTGGATGCTTGTTCAAGTAAGAACAGTACCCAAGCACTGGTCCACCCACATATCAAATTATCAAAGTATCGAACGCGAATCATATGAACGTGATGAAAACTAGCTTGACGATATTCCCATGTGTCCTCGGGAGCGCTTTTCCTATTATAAGAGTTTGTTCTGGCTTGTCCTTTGCTACAAAAGGATTGGGCCACCTTGCTGCACTTTATTTACTTTTGTTACTTTTTGCTCGTTACAACCTATCTTATCACAAAACTATCTGTTACCACTTATTTCAGTATTTGCAGAGAATACCTTGCTGAAAACCGCTTATCATTTCCTTCTGCTCCTCGTTGGGTTCGACACTCTTACTTATCGAAAGGACTACGATAGATCCCCTATACTTGTGGGTCATCAACTGTCAGGTATCTGGCCTCCCTCAACTTCTTGATATCCTCCTCCGTGACGGAGGAAGGCATCCACCGGCCTTGAAGGCTGGATCCGGACATGATTGAAGGTCCGAAGCACCTGACATGGGCTTTGGGTGTTAGAACTTGAGGCGGGGGAAGGATTCGATTGAGCATGAGAGGGAAGAAGTAAAAGCCTTGTCCCTTTATAAAGAGGGTGAATATCGTGGCTGTTTGGGACTTGCCTAAAATCTAGGAGTCCTAGGCACGGTTGGGTTACCCACGTCCGTATTAATGAGAATCTCGTAATAAGGGGAACATGATCTCTGCTTTGACAAGACGTGTCAAGAAACGGCCTCACGTTATGTGCGGGCTGGTTAAGGAAAAATAGTTCGAATAATTACCGAGCCATGGCATGATGTCATGTTGCCAAAACGTGTCAGCAGATTGGATTTGTGGAAACATTACTCTCTCTACGGTGGTATGTGGAACTTATTTTGCAGGGTCGACACTATCCTTGTATTCAAACTCTTCTGTGGTGTATTTTGAGGAGGAACCCTCCTTGCAATGCCGAAGACAACACTGCGCGCCGGACTCATCGTCATTGAAGCCTAGTTCAGGGGCTACTGAGGGAGTCCTGGATAAGGGGGTCTCCGGACAGCCGGACTATATCCTTTGGCCGGATTGTTGGACTATGAAGAAACAAGATTGAAGACTTCGTCCCGTGTCCGGATGGGACTCTACTTGGCGTGGAAGGCAAGTTAGGCAATACGGATATGTATATCTCCTCCTTTGTAACCGACCTTGTGTAACCCTAGCCCCCTCCGGTGTCTTTATAAACCGGAGGGTTTTAGTCCGTAGGACAACATACAATCATACCATAGGCTAGCTTCTAGGGTTTAGCCTCTCTGATCTCGTGGTAGATCAACTCTTGTACTACTCATATTGTCAAGAATAATCAAGCAGGACGTAGGGTTTTACCTCCATTAAGAGGGCCCGAACCTGGGTAAAACATCGTGTCCCCTGCCTCCTGTTACCATCCGCCTTAGACGCACAGTTCGGGACCCCCTACCCGAGATCCGCCAGTTTTGACACCGACAACTGGGATGCCCAGTCCCATGCTTTATGCAAATCAAATCAAAATAACTGCAAACAAAACTCCACCGGGACTCTTGTTAGTTGGAGGCACTCGTTGTTTCAAGCAAGCCATGGATTGATGCTTGTTGGTGGAGGGGGAGTATAAACTTTACCATTCTGTTTGGGAACCGCCTATAATGTGTGTAGCATGGAAGATATCGAGATCTCTCGGTTGTTATGTTAACAATGAAAGTATACCACTCAAAATTCTATTCATATCTATTTCAAAACCGAGCTCTGGCACCTCCACAAATCCCTGCTTCCCTCTGCGAAGGGCCTATCTATTTACTTTTATGCCGGGTCATCATCCTCTTATTAAAAAGCATCAGTTGGAGAGCACCACTGTCATTTGCGTCCATTACTATTTGTTTACATTGAGTATAACTTGACTGGATCTCTTTTACCACGAATTACAATGTCTAGTTAGTCCTTGATCTTTAAAGGTGCTCTGCATTTATGTTTTGCGGTCTCAGAGAGGGCTAGCGAGACTCCATCTTGTTATATCATATCATGATTGTTTTGAGAAAGTGTTATCATCCAAGATTTATTATTATTGCTCGCTAGTTGATTATGCCATTGATATGAGTAGACATGAGACCAAATGTTATTGTGAATATGGTTAGTTCATAATCTTTGCTGAAAACTTGAACGCTAACTTTACATATTCACAACAACAAGAGCAAACAGAGTTTGTAAAAGTTTTCTTCATCACTTTCAGTTTATCAACTGAATTGCTTGAGGACAAGCAAATGTTTAAGCTTGGGGGAGTTGATACGTCTCCGTCGTATCTACTTTTCCAAACACTTTTACCCTTGTTTTGGACTCTAACTTGCATGATTTGAATGGAATTAACCTGGACTGACGCTGTTTTCAGCAGAATTGCCATGGTGTTATTTTTGTGCAGAAATAAAAGTTCACGGAATGACCTGAAAATCAACGGAGAATTATTTTTGAATATATAAAAAATACTGGAAGAAGAATCCACGTCAGGGGGGCCTCCACCTGTCCACGAGGGTGGGGGCGCGCCCCTGCCTCGTGGCCCCCCTGACGCTCCACCGACCTCAACCTTGACTCCATATATTCACTTCTGGGGAGAAAAAAATCAGGAAGAAGGATTCATCGCGTTTTACGATATGGAGCCGCCGCCAAGCCCTAAACTCTCTCGGGAGGGCTGATGTGGAGTCCGTCTGGGCTCCGGAGAGGGGAATCCGTCGCCATCGTCATCATCAACCTTCCTCCATCACCAATTACATGATGCTCACCGCCGTGCGTGAGTAATTCCATCGTAGGCTTGCTGGACGGTGCTGGGTTGGATGAGATTTATCATGTAATCGAGTTAGATTCATCATCAACACTCCGCGCCGAGCGCATCCAAGGTGGTGGACAATGGCGAGGCCCCGGACAGCAACGAGCCGAAGATGGGAAGACGTGGGAGTGGAGTCGCCGACGGAGAGGTGTACGAGGGTTAACTGGTTCTCGTGTGGTGTGGTTCGGCAATCGGTGGAGAATAACAGGAGGTGTGGAGGGGTGGAGGGATGGCCTGGCCGGCGGTGGGCTAGCGCTTCACAGTGAAGCATGCTAAGCAGACCTGCTAGTAGCAGAAGGCGGGAGCAGGTGGTCCCGGCGGCGCTGGAGGAAGAGGACGAGAGATTGAAGATGGATGTCGGTTGTTGGATGTAAATCCAACGGCTAACAATGTAAGAATCATTTGTTGAATAAGTTGACAACGACTTGCGTTGGCTGCGACCTATTGGCCCACATTTCAGCCTCCAAAAATGTGGCCCGTATTCAACCCATTTTTTCTTCAGAATTTACAGTCAATTTGATCTCCTTTTTTAGAATTACAGTCCATTTGCTAGGCTGGGTGAACAAATAATGTAGCGTCCATGCGGCCCATTTATTTTTTCCTAAAAAATTATAGGCCATTTGCACTTTCTCGAAATACACGATTTTGCTGGGCTAATTCTAATTATAATGTTGGGTTGGGCGCAGTAATGTTATCAAAAAATAAACAAGGGCTGAGCATTTTGTTATAAATATATTTAAATAATAAGTGATTTATTATTACATTGGTCCTTAAATCTTACCAAGCTTTTGTACACAATCACCAAGATTTTAGTTGCCAAAAAAATCCAGGATTTTATTGTTAAGAAATTATTTTTATAAGTTAATAAGATGTGGGATATTGTTTTCTTACATATGTAAGTATCTGTTAAATATATAATGACAATATCAATAATAAAGAATAACATATAAAATAATTTAAATATACATAATGTAGTTAGAAGGGAAACATAAGTTGGACGAGGCGTTCCTATTCTTATATAGAAAAATAGAACAGACCTCTGCCTTTTCTTCAAAAAAATACATAAATTGGGCTGCCGATGTTTCAGGAAAAATAAAACCTCGGATGGTAGGTCCATAGGCCGGTCGATACATGATGACCCTCAAGAAAATACAAACCGACATGTCATGGGCTGCGCATGTTAAAAAGAAAGCCTAGATGGGGCAACCCACAACCCAGCTGATATTTGCTGCCCCAGTGATAATAAATGATACCTGCCAGCTCCCCGACTTCGTTGTGAATTTGTCTCCTTTAGTAACTGCGTTGAAGCACCTAAAAATGTAAATATGTTGACAAACCCATGGGCCCCAACATCAGTATAGAATTAGGAGGAAGTATTTTTTCAATGAGGCACTTGCTTGCGTACGGCCATAGACCTGGTGGGTCCCGACTGTCTGCCTCTCCATGTACAGTCCTCTCTAGATTCCTCTCGTTTTTTCAACATGTTCACAACGACAGACAGTGGCGCCGCGGCGAGCGCACAAAGGTGCAGGAGGAGATCGGACCACCTGAGGTGGTGCCTTATTTGTAATGAAAGTACTGAACTAGCCTAGTGGCCAAGTGACACTACCCGACAGCTGTTCCGCCCGGGTTCGATTCCACCTGATGCAGGGAAAATATCTCCAAATTTTTTGCCTCTACCATTATTGACATGTGGGTCCCCATTGTCATCTACGCACACCACGTCCAACACTTGCCAAAACTTCGTCCCTCGTTTTCTCTGTTTTTCGCACACTCGACATTGTGTGGGCATTTTGAAAAAAGCATATCTTTTTGACTGTGCATCATATGAAGATGTGCTATGCATGAATGTTGATCAGCATGATGTTAACTGGCTGGTAGTTCCATTTTTGACCATGAATAAAACTTCCAACATGATGTTATCCTTGTTTTAAAAGGCCGTGTTAATATAAATGCTCTGCCCCTAAAAGTTGCAGTTTCTTATCTGAAACTAAACTTGCAGTTTCTTATCTGAAACTAAAACTTGCAGTTTCTTCTCTGAGAATAACATTGTCTGCACTTTTATACTCCTATGAAACTACATTTTTAAGTGGTAAAAATAGATCTCTAGAATTCATAAAATACTTCATATGCTCAATACTGCAAATCTGAAATTCAGAAGACATTCATATCTGAAAGTAATCTCAAAATACACAACACAAAACACAATTCACAACATGCAAATACTGACAACCCTAAGCTCCTCCTAACAATTCACAACCTGCCAAACTATTGGGCTGGGGGCAGTCCCCTCCTATTCCTCGGCGGCAGACAGCCGCCCCGTGAGACGATGTGAACGGTGAGGGACAGGATGGCTGGGAAGCATCATCGGGCCAACTTCTTTTCTCCTCTTGCAGTTGGGTTCAGTCGGCGAAGACTCCACCGGCTCACTCTGGCACGACACCCTCACAAATGGCACCCTGTAGATGCTTGATCCTTCAATCTCTGGTGGATGCTCCATCTGGGATTGATACTCCCACCACCGCTCCCTCACGATCGGATTCGGCGAACCAGTTTGCTCCATGGCCCAGAGGAGCAGCTCTATGTACTCCCGCGCGACTCCCTTCGGGAGTAGCACCGCCTTTTCACTCTATTGCAGATATTTGGCCATGGATGTCGCCGTTGCCACTAGTTGGTCCTTGTTGTCAAACCAAGACTGTATCTCCAACATCCTAGCTAGCTTCACAGGGTCACCGTCTGCGATCCTCATGTATCGGTTGTACTCCTCCATCGATCTACTTCTCCACAGCACCTTCACTCACTGGCGGTGGTTTTTGAATGGAAGAGGAGAGGAGCAGCGCTGGTTTTGGATTAGAATGGGAGAGGAGCAACACTGGTTTTGGATTGGAACAGGAGAGGAGGGGCAGTGGTTTTCAAATGGAAGAGGAGAGGAGCGGCGCTGGATTTAGATTGGAACTGGAGAGGAGCGGCGGTGGAGAGCAGAGGCGCTGGTCTTGGAAGTATTTTTTTGGTTTTGCGTATTTTGGGTCAAAGTTTGACCACGTACTGTATTTGACAAGCAAAATGTGAATGCATGTCACCAAAAATTGTATCGTTTGGTTAGTGTCTGAATGTACTTTCAAATTATATTATTTTTGCAACGTATAACATATATTTTATTTGTGAAAATCATGGTCAATTATGACCCAAAATAAAAGGGAGACTAGTTAATGTGGGGTCACTTTCTTAATTGAAGGGTAAATTGATTTTGATTTTGATCCAGTCACAGCATGCCGGCCCTCTTGTCCAATCCTAAATCGCTGCCGCATGCTCCTCTCCCTATTCTCCATTGCAAAACCACGTCCTCTCCTCTCCATCATCTCCATTCCAAAACCACCGTCTCTCCTCTCCCTCTTCTCCATTGGAAAACCACCTCCTCTCCTCTCCATCATCTCCATTCCAAAACCACCGTCTCCCCTCTCCCTCTTCTCCATTGCAAAACCACCCCTCTCCTCTCCATCATCTCCATTCCAAAACCACCGTCTCGCCTCTCCCTCTTCTCTATTGCAACACCACCGTCTCTCCTCCCATCTTCCAAAGATAGCACCGGACCACTCAGAAGGACATCTATGGAGAGGATGCAGCAGCGAATCAGGCAGATCACCGACGGCGACCAGGCAAAGTTAGCCAGGTTGAAGGAGATCCTTACTTGGTTTGACAATGAGTGGGAGATTTCGAGGACGGTGAGGGCCATGTGGCAATGTATGCGAAAGAGCGAGACAACGGCGATGAGGGCGGCGATGTACTCCTCGGCGGCAGTCATGCCGCAGTCCTTCGAGTTCATCGAGTATCTCCTCTTGGCAATGGAGCAGACAGATTCGCCCGTGGCGAAAGTCAGGCAGAGGTGGTGCGCGTACAGGCGAAGGTCAAGCACCCAGAGGATAACGAATCGATCGAGTACGGTGTGCCCTTCATGAGGGTGCAGAGCCAGCCGGAGCCACAAGAGTATTCGTTCTCTCACCGCAAGAGGAGGCCAGATGGCGCGACGTCGCTTCCCCGCCGTTCTCCACGGTTCCCTCGACGCTCGCCTCGTTTCAACGGTGGTGGTAGGGGTTTAAGGTAAGCTTCGCACTAACCTAATCTTTCATCTGCTCATGCTTACAATCAGTGTGCCAGCTAATGAAAATCATGCTTACAATCAGTCTCCGAGTACTACGCTAATCACCATAAAATAGCTCTGGACCTTTGGGTCAAAGTTGTGACACTGTGTAGAAATAAAGAAAAGTAGATTGAGGCTTCTTTCAGAAAAGAGTACTCCCTAGAAAACTGCCAATAGAAGCTACTAGTATTTGGTTAGAGGATTTGCTGCCGGGAAAGATCTGTCCACAGAGAGCGCCACACATCCCACTGGTGGTGGTGGATGCCAATGTGTGCATGGAGCATGGTTGGTGGCGGTAGTTTTTACTTGGCACACCTCGCACTCTGCATATATGCCAGTTCCATCCGTGTACATTTGTGCAGTTCCACCAAAATGCAGCTGAATAACCCTGTTTGCACAGATAATGAAAAAGCATGATTACATTATAGTGGCACTAGTTGATGAAACATACACTAATAAATAGAATAAAATATTGCGATAGTATCATAGTATGCCATGCTGCGAGGGCGAGATGGGCCCTACGACGCCTCATATGGTATGCCTCATACTAGAAATCGACCCAAGTCTCCCCAATACAACTTCTACCAGTGATGAACATCAGGTACAGTGGTAGTACAAGGAGGGGCCTTGAGACATTCCAATCTCTATTTTTGTGCAGATCAACTAAAATTAAGCACCCCATTTTGCATAAATGCTTAAACATCAACAATGGGTCTAGTTGATGAAATATATACTAACAAAGAGAAGCACTTTCTTTATCTACATTGGAAATGAAATGATAGAGAGGACACTCTCTCTATTTTAATTGTATTATTACTTCATTTTATCAGTGGCACTAGAGTCGAGAAGGTGGCAAACGAGGTGTACCGTGCATAGCAAGGATGAAGGCCGGGGGTGCTTAGACTGGGATGATGAAGCTGGCTCTTTCAGTTCCTATCTCCCCCCTGATGTTTCTGTGGTAGCATTTGGGTTGTAATCCAAACTTGGTCGAGCTGGTGCTACGTCCACCTACCTTCCTAGCTTGTGTGGCGAACTTGTCTCCTGCTAGTACTCAGTCCGTTCTAGTAGTAGTTGCATAGCTGCTCGTTTACATTGAGATGTTGTCGGATAATGGTTCTCTATGGTTGGGTTTCTTTAATGAAACCGGAGGAAACACCCTCTTTCGATATATAAAAAAAATCAGTGGCACTAGCGGTGCCAAAACATTGCCTCAAATTAATAGTGCCACTAGATTAATGTGCAAAATAATAACATTACTACTTTATCATGGCAGTGCGAAAATAGTAGCACAAGAGCAGACTCAACATGCATGATCTTTGGCAAATGGTCAGACCAAAAAGGAGCATACCTCGTGATGGGAATCATATCTACAGTCAACGCCATCGTAGAAGGAATGACACCAGTCACTAACATGGATGATTCAATTCATGGGACCTTTTGGTGCAGTTCACCTAAAATGAAGCAATGTCCCATGAACTAGCAACTTCTTCTTCATTTAATTTTTAAGAAAAGGGCACCAGCCCCGGTTGCATTTCCATCAGAAAACGAAACCCACAGAGCTTCTTCTTCATTAGTTGCAATAAAGTAGAGCAACATCAAAGTTGGCTGTGAAGCTCCTGGAATGTGCAACTATAATTTGGATACCATTTGTGCAGTTCAACTAAGATCAAGCGTGAAATGTATATCTCTGTTTGCACAAAAAAGGTGGAAAGGAGGGTGACTAACAAGTGATGAAACATAGTACATCAAATGAAAAGAAGCATGTTCCTTATCTGAATGGCGATCCTACAAGGATAGTAGCAATTTCTAAAGCAGCAACATTGCTAGATATTAGTGTGGGCATTAGGATTAACTATGACAACCATTAAATATGACATTACTTTAAAGGTTCCATTGCTTCATTTTACCAGCAACATTACATTAACAGCTGCTATAGAGTTGGTATTTGGGCACGGGAGAGTAGGCGGACCAGGACAGTTGCATTTCTAATGAAAAGAAGCAACTTATCTTAATGGGAAATTTAGCAGGACATGAAAAAAAGTGCCATTGATTCATATTACTAGAGGCATTACCTTGAAAATAACATTGGTTTAACGTGTCTTTACTTTTAACAGTGCGACTGCTATATTTTACCAATGGCATTACACAAGAGTGGCTTGGGGCAACAAACATGAGAACATGATATCTGGGTTGGTCCCATTTTTGTTCGGTATAGCCACCTTATACTGTGTGAGGCTAGCAAATCTAGTGCTGGACTTACGCTGTTGACTTGTCCCCCAGGTTTATATTGAGTTTGTAATATGTTTCCCTTTATTTCCCTATTAGACCAAGAGACCAGTTGGATAGCCAGTCTTTGCTACTTTTGCCCGCATTATTTCCTCTTTCGACCAAGTCCTAGATTTAGGTAACAAATCTTCCCCCACCCCCGCCCCCTTTCTTCCTTGTTTGAACCAAGTAGTACTAGATTACTAGTTTTACCACTTATTAGTAAAAATTTAGGTGGCTTTCGAATAGCCGATTGATCCTATCTACGAGGGGGCCTGAGAAATAGTAAAAGATACAAATGCAGCGACGTCAAGAGCTCGGGAAGTAGAGCAAGGCCAGTTTCGAAGGAAGTTATACCTGAGGGTCGCCGGGATGTCGCTAGGTTGGCGGCGGGAGGCCGGATCTGCCCTCCCTAGCCAGTGGTGCTTGGGAGAGAACGGCAAGGCACGCTGATCGGGACGCACTGGCAGTGGGTAAGAGCTGTCGCCAAGGACGACAGCGTGAACGTTGCACCTTCTCACCTTCCTCGGCGGAGAGGATCCGGCTGGATCTGTGACCAGTGGTGAGCAGAGAGAGAGAGAGAGAGAGAAAGAGAGAGAGAGAGAGAGACCACCGCTGTCGTGTTTAGATCTGGAGAGGACGAGACATTGTGAAGAGAGCAACACTAGCAAGCAAGCGTGAAGGCTGCTGCCTATATAGTGGAGTACTACTATTTTTATTTTGTCTACTGGAGCCGGCTTGACCTCGTCAATGACTGTCGAGAAGTCTTCATGCACGTGCCCCAGAGGCGCAGTTGTCGTCATTTTGATCTAAAGCACCGGATTATAACATATAACACGAAAAAATGCCACATGACAAGAAACCATAACCTCACTGCCCAAAGGAGACAACATGAATCCCGACGGACAAACTAGACGAGAATCAAAACTCAAATTAAAGATAAACTTGTAGAAAAGGGGTCCATTGATATATGTCCTAATTAACATAGCCAGCTTAACCTAGATGGCAGCCGAGTAGTCTTCGTGCATGTGCCCCCAATGACCAGCGCCTTGGAGGAACTCAGTTGTCTTTGTTTAACCCTCGCCATGATCCGAAGCACATGACACCTTATATGCGAGATGATAAGAAACCATTTTTAGATTTCTCATCAGAACTACATCACTATACAACACAGCCTGCACGATATGTAGACGATAGCAAATCCAGGCGTGTTTGCTGGAGTCTGGTCACATGCATGGACGAACTGATCTTTCGTGTCATGCAGGGATCGTCCAAGCACCAACGTCTATACAACACTTCTCTAGTACTATCGCTCGTCTCTCTCTTCTATTAACTCACCCGACTTGCGGGGCCGGGGAGTGTGCCTATGGTTGGTTCTCAATTGCGGTCCCACATGTGTGTGCAAACGCAATATGACGCGCGTTCCATTCAGAGAGCGGCGTGCCAGACTGACCGACCGTATGGGGTGCGAAGCAAACACGACGGGTGTGCTGTATACTTCGTACATGTGTACCGCCATTTTCTTGAGGATTTGCTCCATGGCGCAATCCATGGATACAAAATTAGTATACTATACTATTTAAAAGTCGAGGGGGGGGGAGCTTTTCCCGCATGATAGGCGGAGTAGTTTCACCTAGTCAGTTTGATACAGACACAAGAAGATGAGGGAGTAGGCTGCTGCAAACATTGGGCTGTGTGATTTGACAGCGAGTTACTGCTTGACAGGTGGGCCCCATGATTTGACTTGCCATTATCATTTTAACTACGACGCAACGACTGGTGTGAGTCTCCTAATCCTTTACCACCTCCATGGTATACACGTGCCTCTCCCAATGCTCCACCATGTAGAGGCTGGCTCTTGCATGAGGGCCCACTCCTCCCCTTTTTCCTTGCCTCTTTCCTCCACATATGCAAAAATGCCATGTAAGCGAGCTTATAACCCACTATTGTACTTGCTCGTATAGGTGCTAAGCCTGCCACATAGGCATAAAGTCTGACGTGGCAAGTAAATTAAGAAGAGAGAGACTAGTTTGGTGACCCCAGGAAGAAACGGTGCTAAGCGTGTGTACCTAGGTGAAAAGACAAGTTTGAGTCTATAGCTAATTAAATGAAGCAAACTTAGCAACAAAAAACTAAGCACCTATGCATTGGGGACTTGAGTTGCTAAGCCATTTAATGCCCTTAGCACCTCATCTAAGTACCATTTCACTGGAAGAGGTCACTCCTTGGCAAATGCAATAAATACTACGAAGAAAGAGATAGAAAGAAGTAAAAAAATACTCTTATAGCCAACCTTATAGCTAACCTTGCTGTATGAGTGACTAAGTGATGACTATGTATGACATGCCAACATCAGATAGCCTAACGCACCGTGTCGCAAGCGAGGCGACAGTCGTGGTAGGCGCGACCATGATATGGGCTGCTGGCAGCCCTTGGATCTGAGATCGAACGGTCGCATGCTAAGTTCCTGAAAATTTGCAGAATAACCCTTCATGATAGGATATTCACCCATAGGTCTAGAATCACGCCATGCAACCATTCGATCTCAGATCCAAGGGATCTCGGAAGCCTGTATCATGGGAGAATGGAAAGCTTCATACCACCTGTAATTTTCCCGACGCTTGACATGACATCGAAAGCCATTTAATTGGGCGTCGAGTAGACATGACATCTAATTGGGCCCCCATAGTACTGTCCATGAATCCATTTATCCACTATAGGCAAGCCACTACCCTGCCGTTCGCACGCCCCACTCAACATTTTTATAATCGAAAAACCGCTGGCAGTTCGCTCCTACTCGTCCCCGGACGTCCTTTAACATTGCGGCAGTTTGCTCCTAGTCGTCCCGTCCTTTCACATTACGGCAGTTCCACTAATCCTAACCCTCCTCCCAAATCCATGGCGTCCCAAATATCCATGATCAGTGGTGAGTACAAGGTTAGAACCATCACCAGCGATGAGTTCGACGTCATCTACACCCGTTCTTTCGCGACGGTGAAAGGATGCCTTGCTCGCTTCAGACGCATGTTCGAAAACTCGAATGATGAGTGGGTCGCTGGGCTAGATGGTGAGCACACCACAACCTTGGACAAAGAGAAGAATCTAAAGGAGGAAGAGAAGATGAATCCCGCTGTCATCCAGGTTTGTGTGCATGACTTATGCTTGGTCTGCCACATATGCCATGTCGACGTTGAGTGCGAGGAATTTAGGAACTTCCTCAAGGGCGGCCGAGTCAAATTCGTTATTGTAGACTTTACGAATGACAGAAGAGTCCTGGATCGGATAGGCCTCGTTGTAGGCAACCCCTTCGACCTCCAGAAGAATGGGCTGGTGCCCTCCCCTGATCAGCCTTCAATGCTGACCCTGGCAGGAGCCATGGTTCATCCTTCATATGGTAAACTAAAGAAACCTCCGCACAAGTTTCATCGTGCATGGCAGTGGAATGTACTAGATATAGACCACATCCACTACGCTGCAATGGATGGCTACCTTTTTTTCAATATCTACAAGGGTTGGATGAAGAGCAAGAGCCAAGTGTGCGGTTCAAGCAAAGAAGTATCGGCCAAGAGGAAGAGGGACAAGGACGAAGTCGAGGACGTGGACGAGGACTCCGAGTAAGGTGGCCATGTCATTGCTCATGGTGGTTCTAATGCAGTGTCTATCAGATTAGTTGGTTAGTTTAATTTCAGGTGTGCTTAATTTTATTTGAGGGGTGTGTTGTGCTGAGCCCCCTGCAAAACTATGTTATGTTTCTTCTCGTTACTTTAACTCTTCAGTACGTACATACTAGTATTTCTTATAGTTCATCTTTTAGTTGGTATAGTACTACCACTCCTTTCTTCACATTATATACGTACAATATATATGGCCAACATCATATAGCCAACAGTTTAGTTGTCAAAGAATTTCAGGGTGCTTAGTTTTGTCAAAGAATTTCAGGGTGCATAGTTTTATTTGAGGGGTGTGTTGTGCTGGACACCATTATTGTGACTCAAATCTCTTTTGCCATGATATAATGACATAAATACCGATGGACCAACATGCCAGCTCTCCCTCTATCTCACTATAGTAAAATAAAGTGTGGGGCCTACTTGATCCCAACAGCGATCTTATTTTCCTGTAAAATTATCCGCTTGGTTACTCCTAACAAGCGGGGCCACACTCATCATTGTGAGAATTGGATTATTTTTGTCATATAACATGGTCAACGGGTTTGACGTGAAAATAACAATGTCTAATGGCATTTTTGAGCAAACATCTAACTTAACGATGGCATTTTTGAGATATCTAATTGCATTTCTGAGCATGCATCTCACGGATTGATGGCATTTTTGAGTAGTTGTAACTTCTAATGGCAAAACTGAGTAGTGATACACAACTAGTGGCATAAATAATAAGAACCCAAGAATTAAATAGGTATGCTAATTTCTTTAATAGAATTTAGCACCCCATTTAAGCACGTACTAGCTTTTTTAATAGTACTATATGCATAATTTGGCGACAAGCGCTCTCTATATGTACCACCTTTTTCTTTAATTTCATCTTGTTAGTTCTGCTCCATGGCCCAATCCATCGATACTACTACTGTACAAAAGTATGCATTTTTTAAAAGGCTAGAGGGCAGGGCAGTCTAGCTTGGTCGGTTTCAAGAGAGGCGAGGGCCTTTATGATTTGACGACTCATTACTACTGGAAGGCGGGGCCTTGTGATTTTCCTACTCGTATAAATGTGCCGACGACCTGAGGAGGAGCAAAGAACCATGCGGTATACTCAAGTTTTCCACTGGAGTACGACGGAGGAGCACGAAACACGGCAACACAGTGCCATATAGCGATAAAAAATGATCTAATTTGCTAGTCATCTCATTGTTAGCATTGTTCTATTCATGACTCACAGAGAAAGTGTGACACGTGCGGTGAAACACCCGAAGGAAAAGAAGAAACACAGGAGCAAAAGAAGAAGGAAGATTATCACCCCAAAAAAGAAGGAAGACGCACACACAAGTCTGGGGCGCGACTCTCTACTACATGAAGGGTTGCTGGCCGTGGAGTGGTAACTGCTTCTTCATCGCCTCCATGACATCCATCTTCTTGTGTGTCTCCTTCGCCATCTTCTTCATTCTGTCCATGACGCGGGATTTCTCGACGCGAGCCTTCATCATCTGTTCCACGGCCGCATTACGTACCTTGACAGCAGCCGGGTGCTTGATGCGGAGCTTCGTCAACTCCTTCTGTTCCATGACGAGGGCCTGTAGCATCTTCATCAAGGAACTACTATTCTCATGCAGCTTCTTCTAGCCGGTGTTCTCCTCCTTCAGCAGGTCGAGCTTGTGGCAGAGCTTCACCTTGTCCTCCTGAAGTTGCAGGATTTCATCGGTCGCCTTCTTCTCCGAGGCAATGCTCTTCTTCAGCAGCATCACCAAGCCGGCGGTCAACTCCCCTTGCTCAATGAGATCAGCGTGCATGTCATCGAAGCTCTCCTTCAGCAGCTCCACCAAGCCATGGATGAACTCCTTCTTCTTATTGAGGTGCTTATTGAGCTGACCGGGCATGCCGTCGAGGGATAACGACTCCAGCGCCGCTAGCTCGGCATGTTCGCCTCCGCGGCTAGGGCGCTCTTGGGAGCCCTCACCTGCCCGTAAGAGATCTTTCGAGGTCTCTGCGAGGCGGCGAGCCCTCTTTTTTTTCTATAGCCTTGGTAGCTGCTCCCTTGTTACAAGTAGTTCTCGACCTAGAGCTCTGCACACCGGCCATGGCATGGACGGACGAAGAATAATGACTTATGGGGAGGAAGGTAGAGTAATTTTTGGTTAGGTAGTTCCCCTTTTTATAACCTAAGTACTAGCACTAGTACTAAAACCTGCATAGTGGGAACACGTTCAGGTTTGGTACGTACTAGTAGGTGTGAGCAGGCTTGCACTTAATTGTAGCACTAGTATGAGCATGGTTAATAGTATAGCCAGCTGCTGGCTATATGGGCATGCCATGTCACCAAGAGTTAGCATTATTAATTGGTCATACTATAGAGTAGGCTATAAGGCTGACTATAAGCTCACATTTTTTTCACTTTCTCTCTATCTCTTTCCTCTCATTAAATTCTTTTGCCTAGGAGCACGCATAGAGCCTGGCTCTTGCATGAGAGCCCACTCCTTCACCTTTTCCTTGTCTCTCTCCTCCACATAGGTAAAAATGCCTTGTAAGCGGGCTTATAGCCCACTATTGTACTTCCTCTACTTTGGAATGTGATGGGAACAAGGTAAAGATTAATTGATGGTTTTGGTTTCGAGGCCCGAAACGGCTCCCGGTGAGTTTAGTGGAACATAAATTTCAAGTACTCCCTCCATCTTAGTTTACAAGGCTTGCACGTGTATCTAGGTCATCAATGTAACTTATATAAAATAAATTCTTTAACATAAAAATATATCAATAAAAAAAGAATATTTGAAGTTTGTAATGATATATTTTTCGTAATGTATGCCTCTTATTAAGTTAGTCAAATTAACAACCTAGGTACACGTGTAAGACTTGTAAACTGAGATAGAGGGAGTACTACACTGCTCAAATTCGGCCACACAAGTCAGTGATGTAATTAGTCATACATGTCAGACCAAGCCGATGCGTGTCCCTTCGGTGAGACGCGGGTCCGACCGACCGTCTATTGATGCGACCGACCGTAAAGTATTACGCGATGGACACTTCTGGTTGTGGCTTCGGTTGATTGTCACGACCAAGCATTCTAAAACTAGTGATAAATCAATTACCATCTTTTTCCAAACGACCAAGTATTTTCACAGGAATACAATACATATAGATGGAGTGATTGTCAAGCTTGCAAACCGACATGGCGTTGCAAGTTCACTGCAGCAGTAACCGACTACTAGGTGACTGCATCGCTGGCGGAGAAGGAGGGTAGCTCACCTCACCTATGATGCATGCCCAGTGGCACCGCCGCAACTGGTCCTGGGATTTGGCTTCTCCTACCGCCCATTTGAAGAGTTGCACCGGCTGCTCATGCCATTATGCAGGCATGCACATTCTTTCCTCCGTAGTCGACTCCGTGAATATGATCTCTGCCATTAGCCCTAGCTCGAAATCAATGCGACACTACCAGATGCTGACATCCCTCAGCATCTCTCCCCTGAGATCGACTTGCACCTCCGCCTTGTGCTGTGCCAGGCACAACTCCTTGGAACTTCTCTCCAATCGATGCGACGCTTCCTCGATCTGATTTGCCCTTGCTGCCCACCACCTAAAACGCAGCCCTGGTGATACGTCTCCAACGTATCTACTTTTCCAAACACTTTTGACCTTGTTTTGGACTCTAACTTGCATGATGGAACTAACCCGGACTGACGCTGTTTTCAGCAGAATTACCATGGTGTTATTTATGTACAGGAGCAAACGCTCTCGGAATGACCTGAAACTTCACCGAGCCACTTTTTAGAAAATAAGAAAAATACCTGCCAAAGATGAAGGCCAGGGGGCCCACCATCTCTCCACGAGGGTGGGGGGCGCGCCTGCCCCCCTAGGGCGCGCCCCCTACCTCGTGGGCCCCCTGTTGCCTCTCCGACTCCAACTCCACCTCCATATATTGAGTTTCGGGGAGAAAAAAAATCAGAGAGAAGAATTCATCGCGTTTTACGATACGGAGCCACCGCCAAGCCCTAAAACCTCTCGGGAGGGCTGATCTGGACTCCGTTCGGGGCTCCAGAGAGGGGAATCCGTGGCCATTGTCATCATCAACCATCCTCCATCACCAATTTCATGATGCTCACCGCCGTGCGTGAGTAATTCCATCATAGGCTTTCTGGACAGTGATGGGTTGGATGGGATCTATCATGTAATCGAGTTAGTTTTGTTAGGGTTTGATCCCTAGTATCCACTATGTTCTGAGATTGATGTTGCTATGACTTTGCTATGCTTAATGCTTGTCACTAGGGCCCGAGTGCCATGATTTCAGATCTGAACCTATTATGTTTTCATCAATATATGAGTGTTCTTGATCCTATCTTGCAAGTCTATACTCACCTATTATGTGTTATGATCCGTTAACCCCGAAGTGACAATAATCGGGATACTTACCGGTGATGACCGTAGTTTGAGGAGTTCATGTATTCACTATGTGTTAATGCCTTGTTCCGGTTCTCTATTAAAAGGATGCCTTAATATCCCTCAGTTTCCGTAAGGACCCCGCTGCCACAGGAGGGTAGGACAAAAGATGTCATGCAAGTTCTTTTCCATAAGCACGTATGACTATGTTCGGAATACATGCCTACATTATATCAATGAACTGGAGCTAGTTCTGTGTCACCCTAGGTTATGACTGTTACATGATGAACCGCATCCGGCATAATTCTCCATCACTGATCCATTGCCTACGAGCTTTCCATATATTGTTCTTCGCTTATGTACTTTTCCATTGCTATTGCTATCATCACTATAAAATACCAAAAACATTACTTTTACTACTGTTACCTTTTGCTACCATTATCACCACTATCATATTACTTTGCTACTAAATACTTTGCTGCAGATATTAAGCTTCTAGGTGTGGTTGAATTGACAACTCAGCTGCTAATACTTGAGAATATTCTTTGGCTCCCCTTGTGTCAAATCAATAAATTTGGGTTGAATACTCTAAACTCAAAAACTGTTGCGATCCCTGAGGGAGTCCTGGATTAGGGGGTCTCCGGACAGCCGGATTATATCCTTTGGCCAGACTGTTGGACTATGAAGATACAAGATTGAAGACTTCATCTCGTGTCCGGATGGGATTCTACTTGGCGTGGAAGGCAAGCTTAGGCAATACAGATATGTATATCTCCTCCTTTGTAACCGACCTTGTGTAACCCTAGCCCCCTCCGGTGTCTATATAAACCGGAGGGTTTTAGTCCGTAGGACAACATACAATCATACCATAGGCTAGCTTCTAGGGTTTAGCCTCCCCGATCTCGTGGTAGATCTACTCTTGTACTACCCATATCATCAATATTAATCAAGCAGGACGTAGGGTTTTACCTCCATCAAGAGGGCCCGAACCTGGGTAAAACATCGTGTCCCCTTCCTCCTGTTACCATCCGCCCTACACGCACAGTTCGGGACCCCCTACCCGAGATCCGCCGGTTTTGACACCGACATTGGTGCTTTCTTTGAGAGTTCCTCTGTGATGTCACCAGAAGGAGGGATGTCTCGTCTCGTCTTTAAAGACGATATTACTGTTGGGGGAGCTTTGGCTGTCGGCCAAACTCTCCGGCTAGGCGGTTTCATCATGACCGCCTGTTCGGCGCCACGTCGGCGATGACTTCTCGGGTCATTGAAAACAGCCTCCACGTTAAGTCAGCACTCGCCGAACAGATGGATCCGGTGGAGCTCGCCTCCATAAACGAGCTCTTGGATCGCATCGCCGCCTTGGGAGTCGCTGCGGACTATGATCGGATTGGGCTTAAACCCGATCAAAGGGAGATTAACTCTCCGCCGGTCACCCATCATATTGCAGTAGTGGAGGAACAATGCGGCGACCTCTCCTCCATATTGAGGACCAACTATGTCCGGATTCCTGAGCTCTCCGAGCCGGATACCCGTTCGCGGGAGGACATCATCCAATCCCTGAACTTAGAGTCAGGCAGCGGGCCAGGATTATCGAGCAACATCCCGGAACCAGAATTTCCAAAATTGGAAATTCCTCGGCCCATGGATCCCAGATCAGGTAAGGGTTCGGATTCAATTCCACCCACCCACCCAAACATAAGCGATCTTTCCCACATCAGGCAAGAGCCCCAGGAAACAATACATCACTATTGGGCCAGATTCCTACTTGTGATGAACAAGGTTAAGGACTGTCGCGAGGAAAACGCAATCTTATTTTTCTGCAATAATTGCACGGACAAGGGAATCCTTAACGCTATAAATCGCCATGAGATATCACGCTTCGATGACTTGGCGTCCATAGTACGAAAGTACTGTGCGATGGAAAGTGCCTGGAAAACCGAAACAAACTTTTGGGATAATCCGGCCCTAAATACGAACCCAGTCCGAAATAAAAGGGTGCACTATCAAAAGACACCCGGGTCAACTACCAAAAAGCAAAAACCCTCTACAGGGCATGGAACCATACTTGAGGGATGGCTCAATGGACCCTGCAAAATTCATAATACAGTGGATACAATACCAATGCACCGCCTTAGAGCATGTTGGATACTCCGACAGGTGGCCAAAAGCGGTGAGGATCTTCTTGCCCCAAATGCCACAGAGCACCATCCCCTAGATAACAATACGGTGTTAAAAGTCTTTGAGACATTTTGCGTCAAATAATAGGCGCAAGCGAACACTCCGCACCATGGCCGAAATCTGCCACATAGCGGCAATAAATCCATGGAGTGACACCGCTATTACCTTCAATGCCAGTGACGAACCTAAATTACGAACAACCCAAGCACCAGCCGCACTGGTCCTCAGTCCAATTGTGGACGGCTTTCGACTCACCAAAGTACTCATGGATGGCGGCAGCAGATTAAACCTCATCTATGAGGAAACTCTTCAAAAGATGGAAATAGACTGGAACCACATTGAGCAAAGTAGCACAACCTTTAGAGGAATCATCCCCAGTCGGGAAGCACACTATGCTTGGAAAATCACACTAGATGTGGTATTCGGCACGCCGGATAATTACAGGTCTGAAGAAATTACATTCCATGTGGCCCCGTTCAGAAGTGGTTATCACGCTCTTTTAGGACGGGAGGCGTTCACAATCTTCTAAGTCGTACCCCATTACGGGTACATGAAGCTCAAAATGCCCGGGCCCAACGGAATCATCACTCTCGCTAGCGATCCGGACATAGCACTCCGCGCCGAAAACAAAACGGCCGCACTGGCCCTCGAGGCATTATCCAAAGCCCTCTCGGCTGAGGAATTAACCATGCTACGCTCCACAGTGGACAGGGACGACGTGATACTCGACAAGAGATCCAAGTCCACCTCTTTTAAACCAGCGGATGAAATAGTCAAATTCCAAGTCCACCCAACGGACCCTAAAAAAACAGCCTCCATCGGGGCACAGTTAAACCCCGCTGTGGACGCCGCACTACGAGAGTTCCTGCGCGAGAACTGGGACATATTCGCCTGGCATCCCTCAGACATGCCAGGAATCCCACGCAGGCTGGCCGAGCATAGCCTCAATATCCTAAAGGGATTCAAGCCGGTCAAGCAAGCTCTCCGGCGTTTCTCCGAACCTAAGAGACAGGCCATGGGAGAGGAACTAGCCAAGTTATTGGAGGTCGGATTCATCAGAGAAATAAAACGCCCGGACTGGCTAGCAAACCTGGTGATGGTACCAAAGAAGGACAAATCTTGGCGCCTTTGTGTCGATTTCAAAGACCTCAATAAAGCTTGCCCAAAGGATCCCTTCCCCCTCCCACGCATCGATCAAATCATTGATGCTACCGCAGGACACGAGTCATTGTGTTTCCTCGACGCATACTCCGTTTACCACCAAATCAAGATGGCGGAGTCCGACCAAGCCGCAACGGAATTCATCACACCATACGGTCCCTTCTGTTTTAACACAATGCCTTTTGGGCTCAAAAACGCCGGCGCAACATATCAGCGCATGATTTAGACATGTCTGGAGAAACAAATCGGCAAAACAGCAGAGGCATACGTAGACGATGTGGTCATCAAAACCAAACACGTCGACTCTTTGATAGACGACTTGAGGCTCACATTCGACAACCTCCGAACATACGACATCAAGCTCAATCCGGAAAAATGCGTTTTCGGCGTACTAGCCGGAAAGCTCCTGGGTTTCATTGTCTCCAGTAGAGGTATTGAAGCTAATCCGGCCAAAATCTGAGCTTTGTCACAGTTGGCTACCCCAACAAACCTCAAACGAATCCAGAAGTTAACTGGATGCATGGCGGCTCTAAGCCACTTTATCTCTCGCTTAGGAGAAAAGGCTTTACCCCTTTATCGCCTCCTTCGGCGCATCAAACACTTCGAGTGGACGGACGTGGCCATAGCCGGATTGGAAGAAATAAAGGCCATCTTGGCAACCAACCCAATCCTGGCCGTGCTAAACATCGGAGAACCAATCACGGTACATTGTGGCAACTCATCAAGTTGTAAGCGCGGTGCTCGTTGTCGAATGGGAAGCGGACGGACATAAATTCCCTCTTCAAAAGCCGGTATACTATGTATCCACTGTCCTCACTCCATGCAAATCACGATACCCGCATTACCAAAAGATAACATATGCGGTATTCATGGCATCACGGAAGCTGCGACACTACTTTCAAGAGTGTTCGATTACAGTAGCCTTGGAAGTGCCACTTAACGATATTATAAACAACCGCGACGGGACAGATTGCCAAATGGGCCATTGAGCTCCTCCTGTTCGACATAACATACAAACCTCGATGAGCCATTAAGTCGCAAGTATTGGCTGACTTCGTCGCCGAATGGACGAAGGCCGAACTCCCTAAAGAGTACGACGCATACTCCAATTGGATCATGCACTTCGACGGTTCTAAAATGCTGGCTGGTCTAGGGGCTGGCGTCGTCCTGACGTCCCCAACCGGAGATACCATTCAGTATGTAATGCAAATATTGTATACAGACTCCAACAATGCAGCCGAATACGAAGCTCTGTTGCATGGTCTTCGGATGGCAGTCTCCATGGGCATTCAACGCCTGGAGGTGCGTGGGGATTCAAACCTCGCAATATCCCAAATAAATGGAGACTTTGACGCCAAGGATCCGAAAATGGTGGCCTATCGAAACGCCATCCTAAAAATGTCAGGTCGGTTCAAGGGGCTCGAATTTCACCATGTGGCTCGGGAAAACAATCAGGTGGCGGATATCCTCGCCCGCATCGGCGCAAAACGTGATGCGGTCCCCCAACATATTTTTGGAAAGGCTGTTCAAGCCATCCGTAGTATGGGAATGGGACACCGGTAACAACAGTCCGGACCCAGCCAAAATACCCGATACCGAACTCTGACACAATCGGAGGCTCCGCCATCGAAATAACACCTTCAGCCCACGAAATAATGGCCATTATTGCCCCATGGACAGAACCATTCCTGGCCTACCTAACTAGACAGGAACTTCCGGAGGACCAAAATGAGGTACGCTGCATAGTGCGGCGATCCAAGGCCTACAGAGTCCATGAGGGAGAATTGTACAAAAAAAGCACTGCCGGAGTCCTTCAAAGGTGCATCTCCGAAGAGGAAGGGCGAAATCTTTTGGCAGAAATTCACGCCGGACTCGGCGGTCATCACGCCGCAGCCCGGGCTCTTATAAGCAAGGCCTTCCATACAAGATTCTATTGGCCAACGGCCCGGGCAGATGCACAGGACTTGGTCCAACGCTGCGCCGGTTGCCAGCTCTTTGCAAATCAAAGCCACATGCCACCCACCGCCCTCCAAACAATCCCCATTACATGGCCCTTTGCGGTCTGGGGGCTTGACATGGTTGGACCCCTTAAAGGGGGAACCCACAAGAAAAAATACTTATTGGTCATGGTGGATAAATTCACCAAATGGATAGAGGCCAAACCTGTTAAAACAGCCGAATCCGGACCGGTGATAGACTTCATATCTGGGGTTGTACACCGTTATGGCGTCCCCCATAGCATCATCACTGATAATGTTACGAACTTCACGGCCGACGAGGTAAAACTCTGGTGTAGCAAAATGGGCATCAAGCTTGATTATGCTTCAGCCTATCACCCACAAACCAACGGTCAAGTCGAGCGAGCAAACGGTCTTATAATGAGCGGCATTAAACCCAGATTAGTGTGCTCCTTAACGGAGTCTAACACGCACTGGGTAGAGGAGCTTGACTCCGTACTCTAGGGGCTGTGGACCACGCCGAATCATAGTACCGGATATACACCCTTCTTTATGGTGTACGACGCAGAGGTAGTCTTGCCCTGCGACATAATTCATGACTCACCTCCAGTGCGCATGTACGAAGAAAGAGAAGCCGAGCTCGATCGGCAGGACAGTTTGGACACCCTGGAGGAGGAGCGCGACGTAGCCAAAGCCCGTTCCACATTTTATCAGCAACAGGCTCGTAGATACGAAAGCAGAGAAGTACAGGCCAAAACTTATAACGTTGGCGACCTAGTTCTACGTCTGCCAGATAAGAAAAAGAACAAGCTCGAGCCCAAATGGGAAGGTCCCTTCATTATTGACCAAGTTCTGACCGGCGGAGCGTACCGACTGCGGGATGCATCGACTAGTCGACTCGAGCCGAACCCATGGAACGCGGCCAGGCTCCGAAGATTCTACGCCTAGCACCGGACTCTATGTTAGTCCCCTCCCTTTGTCCATTTTCTGCATATACATTATCTGTCTTGTTTCTCTTTCTTTCTTTCTTTTATTATTTCTCTAGGCCTTCAAGGGTCACCTCGTGCCTCTCTTGCACATTACAGATGCGCTAGCCACACTCTTCATACCTGGGGCTTCTTTCACAGAAGCTTAAATTATTTATCTGGGCCTCATGCCCCACACATGTGTTATACTTCCGCATGTACCTTTTTTCACCATTATATGCATCGATATGACTTAAGTTTTGGCCAAGATGGGTTGCCTAGCTCTTGTATTTATGCCCTACGTTCCCGTTAATTCGGCTAGGGCATAAGGGGAGCACCTCTGCGATTGTTACTACCAGGTCAGCCGGATGTGTACCTCAGACTGGGTGAAGCCGAAAGCTAGCGTTCTTAAGGGAATATTCGGTCGGTGAACAAAAGATGATTTTTATTTATTGTCCATATCTGCCCCCAGATGTTTTTCCTGCGTTTCCTATCGTAGTCCGGACATGCACTTTAGGGCATGCTTACCCAGGGAAAGGAACCCTTAACGGAACTATTCTCCCTGGAAGATGTTTCTTACTACCCATGTAATATAACATAACTAGTTGGGCACTTGTCTGTTAAAGCACTAATGACCCCTACGCCTGGTCTCTACACATACCCCGGTTCTTATATAACTGAGCGGGTATTCGGATACACTCCGGACTATTGGCCCGGAGGTTGAAGCGAAAAGGTCCGCAACGACAAATGATCTACAATCCGGCTAGAAGGCATTATACATGTCACTTTAATTACATAGTCATGCAGACTGACTAAATTCCTCTTCTATACCATCCAACAGGCGGTCTAGCTTACAATCCTGTTGAGAATACTTTGCGGCTAATTCTACTTGCCCATAAACTAAGCTAACGGGAATATCTTTTCCGTTGGGCCCCACAGGTCCGACCTCGGCCATGTGATTTGGGTCTGCCTTAGTATACCGCGTCTTCACCATGGCCCAGGCTTCTCAGGCACCCTGTTGGTAGGCTGATATCTTCCATAATCAGAAGCGCCGCCGTGCTCCCTTGAGCTTCTCCGCAAGCTCGGCAACGCCCTCTGGCAGGGAGACGGACAGCCACAAGGCCTGGGCAACACCCTGCATCACCTGCCGAACTTGTTCGTGCAGATGTGACAGCTCGGACAGAAGATCACCCGCAGACCCGGGCATTTCCTCCGCGGGATGACCCGTCAGCATACCTACAGACATAACGCTATTAGTCGGCTTCTTCGCCGAACTCCCTTAAAAGGATTCGTTCAAGCACTTACTGAAAATGCCGCGCCGAAGCCGCTTATTCTCTTTCTCGGAGTCTGCAAGCTGGCCACGAACGTCTTTTAGTTCCACACTTAGCTTAATATTGGCATCTTGGAGATTGTTTTTCTCCCGCCTAACCTCAGTCAGCACGCGTTTGCCAGCCTCTAGCTATCGCATAACATGCTGGTCCTCCGGATTCTCTCCGGATTCATCTGCAACATCTGTTGTTAGATCTGCAGCCATGCCGCACGTTATATGGTAACCATCATTCTTTAAAGTAAATATTACTAGCAGGTGACTTTTTCGGTTCCTGCAATGCGGCCACAGCAGCCCACAGTTGGGTCTTGCATTCCTCCAGCTCCTGTGACAGCCTAGTATTCTTCTCTGTAAGAACCTGCACAATAAAGATGATCCTTAAATCAGTTTTGCTAACTGTTTCAAGTCTCAGGGGCTACTGATACATATAAATCGTCAGATTTACTCACCCGTACATCCTTTACATACTGATCCGTGGCTCTGGCTAGACCATCTTGAGCAGCACAGAGGTACGCCTCTCCAGAATTGAAGGCGTCAAACACCTCTGGTGAGAAACAAGCATCACGGAGTACGGCCCGGCGGCGCCTATGATTCATGGCGCTTTCCACTTCTGAGTTTGTAGCGGATAATCTATCCGCATCCTCTGTAGGGGGATTATCCGGCGCCTGCCCCATATCGGCTTCTGCCTCCATGTTCGGTCCTAGCGCCCGACTGGTGGAAGCGTGATTGGCAACATCGCCGGACATATTCCTGTGAGCGTTTTTTCTGTTAAAGAAACACGGGCGTCATTACATTTTGAGAAAGACGACAACCACGGAGCGGGGTTTTTCTTATACCTTTGCGGCGGCATCTCCGTCCTGACCGCCTTCCTTTTTGGCCTACCCGGCCTCGGTGCCTCTTGTTGGCGAGTTGCTGCGGGTTCGGCAGGGTGTCCCGAATGCCTTCCCTATAAAAGATGCCATGTGTATATGGTGGGTGAAGTGCCTAAAAGGGGATCCTAGTTTTGGAGTTGGGATTTTTGGTTTTTCTTACTTGCGATGCAGGGAGCAGTCCGGGATAGTCAGCAGTAATGGCCACCATGGCATCATCGCAGCTTAACTGATAGAACTGCCAGTCTATCAGCTCCATGAATATAACCTAATCTTCTTCAAGTCCGGAGTCGAGGGCCCAGTCAGGGTCCTCTGGTTGTGGAGAAGGGCTGCTGACCTCCTTTATGGCTTTTCCCAGTTCCTGTCGCGAAGTGGCAAGGTGAATACTTACGACAAAGAATGCGGGAAAAATGGGAGCAGGGAGATATAACTTACCCAGCTTGGAGGATTGTACATGGAGAATCCATCCCGTGGCTTGATGCGGGTGAACTCCTCTTCCTCACCCTTGAACAATTCGGACAGAATTTTCGCTAAAGCGGCAGCATTGTCCGGACCGTTGCGCCCGCAGCGGGTGGCGTCATCCGCCCCGTTATAACACCACAAGGGGTGCCCACGGTATTGAAGTGGTTGCACACCCCGCATTATGCAAATCGACATAACTTCGATTATTGTCAATCCTGATTGAGCCAGTGCTTTGATCCGGTTCACCATATAGAGGACTTCTCCGTTGTCTTCCGCCTGGGGGCTCCGTGGGCGCCAACTTCGGCGCTTCTTCAGAGGAGCATTATTGAACTCAGGAAGACCCCGCCGAACAGGGTCCGGAAGGGGAACGTCCTCCATATAAAACCATTATGAAGGCCAGTCTTCGGACAACTTCTTCGGGGTACCGGACAGGTATCCGGTATCGGCGATTCGCCATATTTTGGCTCAGCCCACTTGATAAAGTGATCTCCTCTGTATGCGAGGGGCGAGGCAAAATAGCCTTTTCCACAGCTCGAAGTGAGCCTTGCAGCCCAGGAACAACTCGCAGAGAGCAACATAGCAGGTGATATGTAGAATGGAGGCAGGGGTGAGATTGTGTAATTGGAGGCCGTAGAACTCCAGGAGCCCGCGGAGGAATAGATGAATTGGAAATCCGAGTCCCCTTAGTAAATAAGGGACAAGGCAGACCCGTTCCCCCATGGAGGGACAGGGAAAGCTCACCGCTTGCTCCCCGCCATTGTAGGTGGCAAGCCCGGCTTGAACGGGCACCATATACGCCGGAGGGAGAAATCCCTTAGTCTGCAGTTCGACTAATCGACTGTGCGGGACTGAACACCTCTCCCAATCACCGGGCTTAGGGCTGCGGGGGCGGGAGGAGGAGCTGCGGAGGTCGGCCATGCTGGAATGGATCCTTCCGAAACGTGCTCTGATGGATTCTCGCTAGGGGAGGATGGTATGGATCGGATCTAAGAATCCCCATCCCTTTAATAGACAATTTATTTATCTGGCTAGGGGGGCAAATGTAAAAACGCCCTGACGCCTCGTATTCATTCGATGCATGGGAGAAAGCCCTAATTGGGCACAGAAGCCAAGAGGTTCAACATTTATGGAGCCGGACACTGCTTACGAACACTTGAAAATTGGAGAAGAACCCGCCTTGCAATGCCGAAGACAACACTACACGCCGAACTCATCATCATTGAAGCCTGGTTCGGGGGCTACTGAGGGAGTCCTGGATTAGGGGGTCTCCGGACAGCCGGATTATATCCTTTGGCCGGACTGTTGGACTATGAAGATACAAGATTGAAGACTTCGTCTCGTGTCCGGATGGGACTCTACTTGGCTTGGAAGGCAAGCTTAGGCAATACGGATATGTATATCTCCTCCTTTGTAACCGACCTTGTGTAACCCTAGCCCCCTCCAGTGTCTATATAAACCAGAGGGTTTTAGTCCGTAGGACAACATACAATCATACCATAGGCTAGCTTGTAGTGTTTAGCCTCTCCAATCTCGTGGTAGATCTACTCTTGTACTACCCATATCATCAATATTAATCAAGCATGACGTAGGGTTTTACCTCCATCAAGAGGGCCCGAACCTGGGTAAAACATCATGTCCCCTGCCTCCTGTTACCATCCTCCCTAGATGCACAGTTCAGGACCCCCTATCCGAGATCCGCCGGTTTTGACACCGACAATACCCTATACTTGTGGGTTATCACCTGGCATGTCCTCCGACGCCACCGATCTGTGATTCCAGAGCAATGGATCCCCTCTAAAACACATGTGGGTTTTGCTTAAAGGCGGCAGTGCTACAGGCCACATCGAGAGGGCAGCCCGCGGGATCCTGGGATCTAAGGGATTTTCCATGGTGGGATCCTCCATGGTGGAATCCGGTGGGCAAGGCAGGTTGGCGAGCCTAGGCACTGTGAGGGCCCTACAAGGATTAGATAAAGATAGTACTACTCCACTCCGTCCATATTTAAATAGAAAGGCCACCAATAGTAGCCCTGGCAAAAATTGATCATGCTACCTGTGTCCTGGTTTATTGGCCCCCTTTTTTGTGCCACTTTTTATGACATGCATAAATATTATGTTACTTGAAAATAGGGTCAAAAATTGGCACAAAATACGAATGATACCAATGGAAGTTGCAACCCATGATTTAACTACTCGCATGCACGTCGTAGAGTAGTAATGTCTTTCTTCCTCCCCCACGTCCACTCAATTTGCATGCGCTGTATTAATTGACCATCAATGAAGTGAACGGCTTTACACGCGTCAAATTATCACATGGGGTGGATCTTCGTACAAAAATTTGTCCCCAGTGTACCCGCGTATGCGTGCGAGGGAATGAGTGTGTGCGTGGCATGCGTGCACATCTTCGCTTCATGCATGTACTGCCAGTGTGCCTCAGAGAGGATGAATACATTCTTCTGGAACCAACAGCACGTCATTGTGATCAATCCACACAATGAGGTCGTGACAACGCCTCCACATGTGCCACGTGGCTTCCTGAACTGTAAAAGAGACACTGTGTAGCGTGTCATTGGAATTCTAATTTACGTGTTTTGCACATACTCGAAGTACTAGTAAGGTACACGTGCATTGCACGCATCAGATTTGGCAACCAAATTATGAATAAATACCACACTATAGCATGTAAGCTTTGAGTCATATATGCCAGATGTAGGCGTTCATTTAATTCTTATAGTTCATCTCATTCAAAATCAATTAGTTTTTATAAAAAAGCTAGGGCCTCTTTGATTCGTAGGAGTTCCAAAACACGGGAATAGGAAAAACATGGGATTAGAGTGGAATGTCATCTTGAATCCTACAGGATTGTACGAGTGTTTGATTGTGCATAGAAAAAACGCAGGATTCTTTCAAATAGGTTTGAATGGATGGGATGTTTTCTGTGAAATATAGTGCAAATGAATCCTATGGAAAAATTCCTATGGTTTACAATCCTACAAATCAAACAACCAAGATAGGAAAAATTCCTAAGGATTAGAATCCTCCAAAATTCCTTTGAGAATCCTTTGAATCAAAGAAGCCCTTAATCTATTTTATGATTCATGGAATTGTGCATTGTAAAGCATAAAGTAATAACAAATAATGGCAATTCAACTAGGAAAAAGTTTGGGCAGTTATGATACAGAAGATTCTAGAACAAACAAGAAGCACTTGTGTTTTGAGGTTTGTGCATTATGCTTAAGTTCAACCATGGAGTCTGCTAGATTGTACATGTGGCAAAATCCGGTGGGGGGCTAGAAGATGGTGTGAGGGGCCAAGTGGAGGGAGACTATGAAGGAGTGCACAAGTGCGAGATCGATATTTAAAGAGAGGGGGCGAGAACGTGCGCTATTGCGCGCAATGGCGGAGCCATGAGAAATAAATGAGCTAGGGGGCCAAGCATTGCTAATACTTTATGAGGAGGGCCAATTCATCAACTTAAACCATTTTACCAGCAATTGTCTAATGATCACATTGATATTAGGCTCGATATATAGTGATGTTAGGGGTGGGCAGGGCCCTTGTGCCCCCTCTCTTCGCCACTATGCGTGCGTCTGAGAGATGAAGCAGAAGGCATGGATGATGAGAGGGGGACGTTGAATATATAATTAATGTGGGTGTATTAGCTATGTAATCCTATATAGAGAGGTATAGATTGATCTATGTGGACGTGGGAAAGAGGGTGAGACCTCACTAGATATATAGATTGATCGGTTTGTGTGGAAAACTATGAAAGACCTAGCTATATATTCACACACATAGAGGAGCATCGATCGTTGCGCATGCACATGAGAGATAAAGAATGCCCGATTCGATGGAGAGGGGGAGGTGTGTGTGTGTGTGTGCGCGCGCATGCATGGGATACTGACCTAAAGAAAATGATTGCATGTGTGTGATGGATAATGCCGACTCGTAGTGTGTGTGCATGCATGCACGAGAGAAAGTTAGTGGTACAATTATAAAGAGAAGACAACCGTGTGGGTGTAAAAGACTAGGTGAGGTCATAATCAATGTAAAGTTGAATTCAAATATTTGAATAAGAGATCATGATGTTTGAAACCCATGCATGCATGAATATAACTGAGATATGCGCGATGTGGTTTGGAAACGAGCATGTTGTACTGTATACACATTGAACAAGGTCAGTCTGATTTGAATTTGAGATACCGATGGCACACAATGTTTTGCCACATTACATCCGTGCATGTACACGCTATTCTAATTGGAGATGATGGGTGGCTTTCCCATCACATATCTATATCTATACACCTATATATATATTATATTGTATATCTTTTTATAGTGTGCGGATAACTTTAACTTTGAAAGATGGTCGTTGGATGAAGCCAATCCGATGGTGCAAAGATGGAAAATTTGAGCACTACTGGTCGTTGGATATCATCTAGGTTCCACCAGATTTTGCCACATGTACAATCTAGAAGACTCCATGGTTGAACTTAAGCATAATGCACAAACCTCAAAACACAAGCACTTCTTCTTTGTTCTAGAATCTTCCGTATCATGATTGCCCAAATGTTTTTCTACATAATTTGCCATTATTTGTTTTTACTTTATGCTTTACAACGCACAACTGCATGAATCTCAAAATAGATTAGCTTTTTATAAAAACTAGATGATTTTGAATGAAATGAATTATAAGAATTAAACGAACATCTACATCATGCATATATGACTCAAAGCTTACAGGCTATAATGTGGTATTTATTCATAATTTTGTTGCCAAATCTCATGCGTGCAATGCACATGTACCTTTGTGTGTGTGTTGTGCGTGTTAAACGCATTGTACGTAGTATCATACATGGTTTAGATTCCGAACATCTAGCTAGAGCATAAATGTACTATGATTTGAATTCAACATAAAAGGATACATATATTTGAATTTGAGATCGTATGTATAGGTAGTTCGTATTTATATAGGAATTTACTTCTCCTATATTCATGTCATGTGTTGTGAAGATAATATTTAGATGGTTGTATAGCTAACCCGAGTACAATCCCATTCAAACATGGAAAATGTACTCAAATTTAGTCCATATGCTAGACAACACACATTGTTTTTTTTATTGTGGAGGGAAGTGCAAATTGTTTTGGTACTCTACATGTTATGTTTGTTGTCCCGAATTTTTTAATTTTTTTGTTGTATTTGAATGCATTTCTAGTAATATAGTAAAATGGGACAAGGCTATCTCTAGTGATGAGGTGCGAATTGTCTTTTTTGGGTACACGTTAAGCTTGTTCTCCCGAAATTTCAAGTCGCGCCTTGTTATGCCAAAATTTCAAGCTAGCATCTCTGTCTATCGTGCTGCGAAACTCCTGAAGGAAATATGCCCTAGAGGCAATAATAAAGTTATTATTTATTTCCTTATATCATGATAAATGTGTATTATTCATGCTAGAATTGTATTAACCGGAAACATAATACATGTGTGAATACTTAGACAAACAGAGTGTCACTAGTATGCCTCTAGTTGACTAGCTCGTTAATCAAAGATGGTTATGTTTCCTAACCATGGACAAAGAGTTGTTATTTGATTAACGGGATCACATCATTAGATGAATGATCTGATTGACATGACCCATTCCATTAGCTTAGCACCCGATGTTTAGTATGTTGTTATTGCTTTCTTCATGACTTATACATGTTCCTATGACTATGAGATTATGCAACTCCCATTTGCCGGAGGAACACTTTGTGTGCTACCAAACGTCACAACGTAACTGGGTGATTATAAAGGTGCTCTACAGGTGTCTCCAAAGGTACATGTTGGGTTGGCATATTTCGAGATTAGGATTTGTCACTCCGATTGTCGGAGAGGTATCTCTGGGCCCTCTCGGTAATGCACATCACATAAGCCTTGCAAGCATTGCAACTAATGAGTTAGTTGTGAGATGATGTATTACGGAACGAGTAAAGAGAATTGCCGGTAACGAGATTGAACTAGGTATCGAGATACCGGCGATCAAATCTCGGGCAAGTAACATACCGATGACAAAGGGAACAATGTATGTTGTTATGCGGTCTGACCGATAAAAGATCTTCGTAGAATATGTAGGAGCCAATATGAGCATCCAGGTTCCGCTATTGGTTATTGACCGGAGACGTGTCTCGGTCATGTCAGCATTGTTCTCGAACCCGTAGGGTCCGCACGCTTAAGGTTTTGATGACAGTTATATTATGAGTTTATGCATTTTGATGTACCGAAGTTTGTTCGGAGTCCCGGATGTGATCACGGACATGACGAGGAGTCTCGAAATGGTCGAGACATAAAGATTGATATATTGGAAGCCTATATTTGGATACCGGAAGTGTTCCGGGTGAAATTTGGATTTTACCGGAGTACCGGGAGGTTACCGGAACCCCCCGGGAGGTATATGGGCCTTAGTGGGCTTTAGTGGAAGAGAGGAGAGGTGGCCAGGGCTGGGCCGCACGCCCCTCCCCCCTAGTCCGAATAGGACAAGGAGAGGGGGGCGGCGCCCCCCTTCCTTCTCTCTCTCCTCTTTCCCCCTCCCGAATCCTATTCCAACTAGGAAAGTGGGGGAATCCTACTCCCGGTGGGAGTAGGACTCCTCCTGGCGCGCCCTCCTCCTGGCCGGCCGCACCCCCCCTTGATCCTTTATATACGGAGGCAAGGGGCACCCCTTGACACACAAGTTGATCCACGTGATCATATTCTTAGCCGTGTGCGGTGCCCCCTTCCACCATAGTCCTCGATAATATTGTAGCGGTGCTTAGGCGAAGCCCTGCGACGGTAGTACATCAGGATCGTCACCATGCCGTCGTGCTGACGGAACTCTACCCCGACACTTTGCTGGATCGGAGTCCGGGGATCGTCATCGAGCTGAACGTGTGCTAAAACTCAGAGGTGCCGTAGTTTCGTTGCTTGATCGGTCGGGCCGTGAAGACGTACGACTACATCAACCGCGTTGTGCTAACGCTTCCGCTGTTGGTCTACAAGGGTACGTAGATCACACTCTCCCCTCTCGTTGCTATGCATCACCATGATCTTGCGTGTGCGTAGGAATTTTTTTTGAAATTACTACGTTCCCAACAGTGCCATCCGAGCCTAGGTTTTATGTGTTGATGTTATATGCACGAGTAGAACCCAAGTGAGTTGTGGGCGATATAAGTCATACTGCTTACCAGCATGTCATACTTTGGTTCGGCGGTATTGTTGGACGAAGCGGCCCGGACCGACATTACGCGTACGCTTACGCGAGACCGGTTCTCCCGACGTGCTTTGCACAAAGGTGGCTAGCAGGTGACAGTTTCTCCAACTTTAGTTGAACCGAGTGTGGCTACGCCCGGTCCTTGCGAAGCTTAAAACAGCACCAACTTGACAAACTATCGTTGTGGTTTTGATGCGTAGGTAAGATTGGTTCTTGCTTAAGCCCGTAGCAGCCACGTAAAACTTGCAACAACAAAGTAGAGGACGTCTAACTTGTTTTTGCAGGGCATGTTGTGATGTGATATGGTCAAGACATGATGCTAAATTTTATTGTATGAGATGATCATGTTTTGTAACCGAGTTATCGGCAACTAGCAGGAGCCATATGGTTGTCGCTTTATTGTATGCAATGCAATCACGCTGTAATGCTTTACTTTATCACTAAGCGGTAGCGATAGTCGTGGAAACATAAGATTGGCGAGATGACAACGATGCTACGATGGAGATCAAGGTGTCGCGCCGGTGATGATGGTGATCACGACGGTGCTTCGAAGATGGAGATCACAAGCACAAGATGATGATGGCCATATCATATCACTTATATTGATTGGATGTGATGTTTATCTTTTATGCATCTTATCTTGCTTTGATTGACGGTAGAATTATAAGATGATCTCTCACTAATTATCAAGAAGTGTTCTCCTTGAGTATGCACCGTTGCAAAAGTTCTTTGTGCTGAGACACCACGTGATGATCGGGTGTGATAGGCTCTATGTTCAAATACAACGGGTGCAAAACAATTGCACATGCGAAATACTCAGGTTATACTTGACGAGCCAAGCATATACAGATATGGCCTCGGAACACGGAGACCGAAAGGTCGAGCGTGAATCATATAGTAGATATGATCAACATAGTGATGTTCACCAATGAAACTACTACATCTCACGTGATGATCGGACATGGTTTAGTTGATTTGGATCACGTAATCACTTAGAGGATTAGAGGGATGTCTATCTAAGTGGGAGTTCTTTAAATATGATTAATTGAACCTAAATTTATCATGAACTTAGTACTTGATAGTATCTTGCTTATTTATGTTTGATTGTAGATAGATGGCCCGTGCTGTTGTTCCGTTAAATTTTAATGCGTTCCTTGAGAAAGCAAAGTTGAAAGATGATGGTAGAAATTACACGGACTGGGTTCGTAACTTGAGGATTATCCTCATTGCTGCACAGAAGAATTACGTCCTGGAAGCACCGCTGGGTGCCAGCCCTGCTGCTGGAGCAACACCGGATGTTATGAACGTCTGGCAGAGCAAAGCTGATGACTACTCGATAGTTCAGTGTGCCATGCTTTATGGCTTAGACTCGGGACTTCAACGATGTTTTGAACGTCATTGAGCATATGAGATGTTCCAGGAGTTGAAGTTAATATTTCAAGCAAATGCCCGGATTGAGAGATATGAAGTCTCTAATAAGTTCTATAGCTGCAAGATGGAGGAGAACAGTTCTGTTAGTGAGCATATACTCAAAATGTCTGGGTATAATAATCACTTGATTCAATTGGGAGTTAATCTTCCAGATGATTGCGTCATTGACAGAATTCTCCAATCACTGCCACCAAGCTACAAGAGCTTCATGATGAACTATAATATGCAAGGGATGAATACGACTATTCCCAAGCTCTTCGCAATGCTGAAAGCTGCGGAGGTAGAAATCAAGAAGGAGCATCAAGTATTGATGGTCAACAAGACCACTAGTTTCAAGAAAAAGGGCAAAGGGAAGAAGAAGGGGAACTTCAAAAAGAACAGCAAGCAAGTTGCTACTCAAGAGAAGAAACCCAAACCTGGACCTAAGCCTGAAACTGAGTGCTTCTACTGCAAGCAGACTGGTCACTAGAAGCGGAACTGCCCCAAGTATTTGGCGGATAAGAAGGATGGCAAGGTGAACAAAGGTATATGTGATATACATGTTATTGATGTGTACCTTACTAATGCTCTAAGTAGCACCTGGGTATTTGATACTGGTTCTGTTGCTAATATTTGCAGCTCGAAACAGGGACTACGGATTAAGCGAAGATTGGCTAAGGACGAGGTGACGATGCGCGTGGGAAATGGTTCCAAAGTCGATGTGATCGCAGTCGGCACGCTACCTCTACATCTACCTTCATGATTAGTATTAGACCTAAATAATTGTTATTTGGTGCCAGCGTTAAGCATGAACATTATATCTGGATCTTGTTTGATGCGAGACGGTTATTCATTTAAATCAGAGAATAATGGTTGTTCTATTTACATGAGTAATATCTTTTATGGTCATGCACCCTTAAGGAGTGGTCTATTCTTATTAAATCTCGATAGTAGTGACACACATATTCATAGTGTTGAAGCCAAAAGATGCAGAGTTGATAATGATAGTGCAACTTATTTGTGGCACTGCCGTTTGGGTCATATCGGTATAAAGAGCATGAAGAAACTCCATACTGATGGGCCTTGGGAACCACTTGATTATGAATCACTGGGTACTTGCGAACCGTGCCTTATGGGTAAGATGACAAAAACACCGTTCTCCAGTACTATGGAGAGAGCAACAGATTTGTTGGAAATCATACATACAGATGTATGTGGTCCGATGAATGTTGAGGCTCGTGGCGGATATCGTTATTTTCTCACCTTCACAGATGACTTAAGCAGATATGGGTATATCTACTTAATGAAACACAAGTCTGAAACATTTGAAAAGTTCAAAGAATTTCAGAGTGAAGTTGAAAATCATCGTAACAAGAAAATAAAATTCCTACGATCTGATCGTGGAGGAGAATATTTGAGTTACGAGTTTGGTGTACATTTGAAACAATGTGGAATAGTTTCGCAACTCACGCCACCCAGAACACCACAGCGTAATGGTGTGTCCGAACGTCGTAATCGTACTTTACTAGATATGGTGCGATCTATGATGTCTCTTACTGATTTACCGCTATCGCTTTGGGGATACGCTCTAGAGACGGCCGCATTCACGTTAAATAGGGCACCATCAAAATCCGTTGAGACGACACCTTATGAACTGTGGTTTGGCAAGAAACCAAAGTTGTCGTTTCTGAAAGTTTGGGGCTGCGATGCTTATGTGAAAAAGCTTCAACCTGATAAGCTTGAACCCAAATCGGAGAAATGTGTCTTCATACGATATCCAAAGGAAACTATTGGATACACATTCTATCACAGATCCGAAGGCAAGACTTTTGTTGCTAAATTCGGAGAAGGAGTTTCTCTCGAAAGAAGTGAGTGGGAGGAAAGTAGAACTTGACGAGGTAACTATACCTACTCCCTTATTGGAAAGTAGTACATCACAGAAACCTGTTTCTGTGACACCTACACCAATTAGTGAGGAAGCTAATGATAATGATCATGAAACTTCAGAACAAGACACTACTGAACCTCGTAGATCAACCAGAGTGAGATCCGCGCCAAAGTGGTATGGTAGTCCTGTTCTGGAAGTCATGCTACTAGATCATGATGAACCTACGAACTATGAAGAAGCGATGGTGAGCCCAGATTCCGCAAAATGGCTTGAAGCCATGAAATCTGAGATAGGATCCATGTATGAGAACAAAGTATGGACTTTGGTTGACTTGCCGAATGATCGGCAAGCAATTGAGAATAAATGGATCTTCAAGAAGAAGACTGACGCTGACGGTAATATTACTGTCTACAAAGCTTGACTTGTCGCAAAAGGTTTTCGGCAAGTTCAAGGGATTGACTACGATGAGACCTTCTCACCCGTAGCGATGCTTAAGTCTGTCCGAATCATGTTAGCAATTGCCGCATTTTATGATTATGAAATTTGGCAGATGGATGTCAAAACTGCATTCCTGAATGGATTTCTGGAAGAAGAGCTGTATATGATGCAACCAGAAGGTTTTGTCGATCCAAAGGGAGCTAACAAAGTGTGCAAGCTCCAGCGATCCATTTATGGACTGGTGCAAGCCTCTCGGAGTTGGAATAAACGCTTTGATAGTGTGATCAAAGCATTTGGTTTTATACAGACTTTTGGAGAAGCCTGTATTTACAAGAAAGTGAGTGGGAGCTCTGTAGCATTTCTGATATTATATGTGGATGACATATTACTGATTGGAAATGATATAGAATTTCTAGATAGCATAAAGGGATACTTGAATAAGAGTTTTTCAATGAAAGACCTCGGTGAAGCTGCTTACATATTAGGCATTAAGATCTATAGAGATAGATCAAGGCGCTTAATTGGACTTTCACAAAGCACATACCTTGACAAAGTTTTGAAGAAGTTCAAAATGGATCAAGCAAAGAAAGGGTTCTTGCCTGTGTTACAAGGTGTGAAGTTGAGTAAGACTCAATGCCCGACCACTGCAGAAGATAGAGAGAAAATGAAAGATGTTCCCTATGTTTTAGCCATAGGCTCTATCATGTATGCAATGCTGTGTACCAGACCTGATGTGTGCCTTGCTATAAGTCTAGCAGGGAGGTAGCAAAGTAATCCAGGAGTGGATCACTGGACAGTGGTCAAGAACATCCTGAAATACCTGAAGAGGACTAAGGATATGTTTCTCATTTATGGAGGTGACAAAGAGCTCATCGTAAATGGTTATGTTGATGCGAGCTTTGACACTGATCCGGACGATTCTAAATTGCAAACCGGATACATGTTTACATTAAACGGTGGAGCTGTCAGTTGGTGCAGTTCTAAACAAAGCGTCGTGGCGAGATCTACGTGTGAAGCGGAATACATAGCTGCTTCGGAAGCAGCAAATGAAGGATTCTGGATGAAGGAGTTCATATCTGATCTAGGTGTCATACCTAGTGCATCGGGTCCAATGAAAATCTTTTGTGACAATACTGGTGCAATTGCCTTGGCAAAGGAATCCAGATTTCACAAGAGAACCAAGCACATCAAGAGACGCTTCAATTCCATCCGGGATCTAGTCCAGGTGAGAGACATAGAGATTTGCAAGATACATACGGATCTTAATATAGCAGACCCGTTGACTAAGCCTCTTCCACGAGCAAAACATGATCAACACCAAGGCTCCATGGGTGTTAGAATCATTACTGTGTAATCTAGATTATTGACTCTAGTGAAAGTGGGAGACTGAAGGAAATATGCCCTAGAGGCAATAATAAAGTTATTATTTATTTCCTTATATCATGATAAATGTTTATTATTCATGCTAGAATTGTATTAACCGGAAACATAATACATGTGTGAATACTTAGACAAACAGAGTGTCACTAGTATGCCTCTACTTGACTAGCTCGTTAATCAAAGATGGTTATGTTTCCTAACCATGGACAAAGAGTTGTTATTTGATTAACGGGATCACATCATTAGATGAATGATCTGATTGACATGACCCATTCCATTAGCTTAGCACCCGATTGTTTAGTATGTTGCTATTGCTTTCTTCATGACTTATACATGTTCCTATGACTATGAGATTATGCAACTCCCGTTTGCCGGAGGAACACTTTGTGTGCTACCAAACGTCACAACGTAACTGGGTGATTATAAAGGTGCTCTACAGGTGTCTCCAAAGGTACATGTTGGGTTGGCATATTTCAAGATTAGGATTTGTCACTCCGATTGTCGGAGAGGTATCTCTGGGCCCTCTCGGTAATGCACATCACATAAGCCTTGCAAGCATTGCAACTAATGAGTTAGTTGTGAGATGATGTATTACGGAACGAGTAAAGAGACTTGCCGGTAACGAGATTGAACTAGGTATTGAGATACCGACGATCGAATCTCGGGCAAGTAACATACCGATGACAAAGGGAACAACGTATGTTGTTATGCGGTCTGACCGATAAAGATCTTCGTAGAATATGTAGGAGCCAATATGAGCATCCAGGTTCCGCTATTGGTTATTGACCGGAGACGTGTCTCGGTCATGTCTACATTGTTCTCGAACCCGTAGGGTCCGCACGCTTAAGGTTTTGATGACAGTTATATTATGAGTTTATGCATTTTGATGTACCGAAGTTTGTTCGGAGTCCCGGATGTGATCACGGACATGACGAGGAGTCTCGAAATGGTCGAGACATAAAGATTGATATATTGGAAGCCTATATTTGGATCGGAAGTGTTCCGGTGAAATCGGGATTTACCGGAGTACCGGAGGTTACCGGAACCCCCGGGAGGTATATGGGCCTTAGTGGGCTTTAGTGGAAGAGAGGAGAGGTGGCCAGGGCTGGGCCGCGCGCCCCTCCCCCCTAGTCCGAATAGGACAGGAGAGGGGGGCGCCCCCCTTCCTTCTCTCTCTCCTCTTTCCCCCTCCCGAATCCTATTCCAACTAGGAAAGGGGGGGAATCCTACTCCCGGTGGGAGTAGGACTCCTCCTGCGCGCCCTCTCCTGGCCGGCCGCACCCCCCCTTTGATCCTTTATATACGGAGGCAGGGGCACCCCTAGACACACAAGTTGATCCACGTGATCATATTCTTAGCCGTGTGCGGTGCCCCCTTCCACCATAGTCCTCGATAATATTGTAGCGGTGCTTAGGCGAAGCCCTGCGACGATAGTACATCAAGATCGTCACCACGCCGCCGTGCTGACGGAACTCTTCCCTGACACTTTGCTGGATCGGAGTCCGGGGATCGTCATCGAGCTGAACGTGTGCTAGAACTCGGAGGTGCCGTAGTTTCGGTGCTTGATCGGCCGGGCCGTGAAGACGTACGACTACATCAACCGCGTTGTGCTAACGCTTCCACTGTCGGTCTACAAGGGTACGTAGATGACACTCTCCCCTCTCGTTGCTATGCATCACCATGATCTTGCGTGTGCGTAGGAATTTTTTTGAAATTACTACGTTCCCCAACAACTCCCGCCTCTTCAACCCGCGCCTTGTTACCATGAAATATTTAAGATATATCTTTGTATCGTTGTGCTCCAAAAACTTCGCTCCATCTCAACCTGCGCCTTGCTATCACAAAATTACAACGCGCGCGAAAACTCCCACCTCCTACGAAATCCTGACACGTGAAATGCCCGTGATACCCCTGAACCGAAAGAACCGCCTAGCTCAAATCGGTGGGGGAACTTTCGTAACATACCCCACATTTCGGACAAGCGCGTCCCTAAGCCACGGTTCCCCACTCCCATCCCATCCGCCCACCCATCCGTACACTGAGGCCGCGAAAACCCGTGAAGCCCCACACCCTCCTCCGTCCACCACCCAGCCAGAGCCTCTTCCCTGACAATGTCGTTGTCAGTGTGAAAACCGGAATCTTGGGTAGGGGGTCCTGAACTATGCGTCTAAGGATCGAAGGTAACAGAAGGCAGGGGACACGATGTTTGCCCAGGTTTGGGCCCTCTTGATGGAGGTAAAGCCCTACGTCCTTCTTGATTGACTTTGATGAGTATAGGGGTTACAAGAGTTGATCTACCTCGAGATTGTAATGGCTAAACCCTAGATGTCTAGCACGTATGGTTATGATTGCGTCTACGGACTAAACCCTCTGGTTTATATAGACACTGGAGGGCCTAGGATTGTACAGAGTCAGTTTACAGAGAAAGGAATCTTCATATCCGAGCGCTAAGCTTGTCTTCCACGCCAAGGAGAGTCCCATCCGGACACGGGGAAGGTCCTCGATCTTGTATCTTCATGGCCCATTAATTCAGCCCATGCCCGATATCCCGGCCATCCGAGGACTAATCTCGGACTCCCTCAGTAGCCCCCGAACTCGCCTTCAATAACGACATAGTCTTCGGCCTCGAGTTTTCGGCTTTGAAAGGTGGGTTCTTCATTGCAATCCGGACTGTCGATAATCCGGCGACAATCTTAATGTTTTTTACAATCCCCCCGATGGCGCTTCGACTTTCGCGCGTAGGATGAATACGAACGGTCCATGTCATTTTTGTAAATAAGTCCTTTACCATGTTCGGATGGCATCTATATAAGGTGATATAGACCTCCAAATGACATACCCCATTGCGTAGAAAGGAAATCGCCAAATCCAGCCACGAGCAAAGCCTGCGACCATGGCCAGCGTGATGTCTACTTCACAACCTTCATCTTGTAGACGTTGTTGGGCCTCCAAGTAAGGAGGTTTGTAGGACAGTAGAAATTTTCCCTCAAGTGGATGACCTAAGGTTTATCATTTTGTGGGAGGCGTAGGATGAAGATGGTATCTCTCAAACAACCCTGCAACCAAATAGCAAAGAGTCTCTTGTGTCCCCAACACACCCATTACAATGGTAAATTGTGTAGGTGCACTAGTTCTGCGAAGAGATGGTGATACAAGTGCAATATGGATGGTAGAAAAGGTTTTTGTAATCTGAAAATAATAAAACAGCAAGGTAACTAATGATAAAAGTGAGCACAAACGGTAGTGCAATGCTTCGAAACAAGGCCTAGGGTTCATACTTTCACCAGTGCAAGTTCTCTCAACAAGGATAACATAATTAGATCATATAACTATCCCTCAACATGCAACAAAGAGTCACTCCAAAGTCACTAATAGCGGAGAACAAACGAAGAGATTATTGTAGGGTACGAAACAACCTCAAAGTTATTATTTCCGATCAATCCATTGGGCTATTCCTATAAGTGTCAAAAACAGCCCTAGAGTTCGTAGTAAAATAACACCTTAAGACACAAATCAACCAAAACCCTAATGTCACCTAGATACTCCAATGTCACCTCAAGTATCCGCGGGTATGATTATACGATATGCATCACAAAATCTCATATTCATCTATTCAACCAACACAAAGAACTTCAAAGAGTGCCCCAAAGTTTCTACCGGAGAGTCAAGACGAAAACATGTGCCAACCCCTATGCATAGATTCCCAAGGTCATGGAACCCACAAGTTGATCACCAAAACATACATCAAGTGAATCAATAGAATACCCCATTGTCACCATGGGTATCCCATGCAAGACATACATCAAGTGTTCTCAAATCCTTAAAGACTCAATCTGATAAGATAACTTCAAAGGGAAAACTCAATCCATTACAAGAAGGTAGAGGGGGAGAAACATCATAAGATCCAACTTTAGTAGCAAAGCTCGCGGCACATCAAGATCGTGCCAAGTCAAGAACATGAGAGAGAGAGATCAAACACATAGCTACTGGTACATACCCTCAGCCCCGAGGGTGAACTACTCCCTCCTAGTCATGGAGAGCACCGGGATGATGAAGATGGACACCGGTGCTGATTCCCTCCTCTGGTAGGGTGCCGGAACAGGGTCCCGATTGGTTTTTGGTGGCTACAGAGGCTTGCAGCGGCGGAACTCCGGATCTAGGTTTCTTTTTGGGGTTTCTGTATTTATAGGAGTTTTTGGTGTCGGTCTCACGTCAAGGGGGTCTCTGAGTCATCCATGAGGCAGGGGGCGCGGCCAGGGGGTAGGGCGTGCCCTCCACCCTTGTGGATGGCTCAGGACTCTTCTGGCCCAACTATTTTACTCCGGGGGCTTCTTTTGGTGCATAAAAAATCATCAAAAATGAGCACGTCAATTGGACTCTGTTTGGTATTCCTTTTCTGTAAAACTCAAAAACAAGGAAAAACAGAAACTGGCACTAGGCTCTAGGTTAATAGGTTAGTCCCAAAAATCATATAAAATAGCATATAAGTGCATATAAAACATCCAAGATGGATAATATAATAGCATGGAACAATCAAAAATTATAGATACGTTGGAGACGTATCACAATGCTCCAGGCCCCTCCTCACGTCCCCATGGCCCTCGAGAGGGTGATTGGCAGAGTTGCTACATGCCTCATCTTCAGTTAGGACGGCTCCAGACGCAAGGCTACCTCCCTCCCGCGGATCTAGTCTCCGCTCAAGCGGGATTGTACTCAACAGGCAATGACGTGATGGCCAAGAATTTCCCCAACCCCAATAAGGAGAAGAGGGATTGCTTCATCCCGTTCTTGCTAGGGGGGCCTAGGATTTCCAATCCATCCCTTTCTCAGGGGGTTATTGGAATTTTACGGCATCCAACTACGCAACCTCACCCCAGGTTCGATTTTGCACATCTCAGGCTTTGTTGCCCTCTACGAGCTATTTTTGGGTATTGAAGCCCACTTTCAATTATGGAGGAAGTTCTTTTGTCTCGTTCATCGCCACCGAGGAGGCTCTATTTTTGAGGTGGGCGGTGCCGAAGTATGGTGTATAGCCGACTCCGGATACCTAGCAGGAACACCTAAAGACACTGGTGTGCGTCGGTCCTAAACAAACGGTTTAAAACCCCTTTCCGCGACGACATTTGGAACCGTCACCAAGTGAGTGTGGGTGATAGGGGGGTCCTTCCCACACGACCCAGATACCGTCGGGGATAGGGCCCCTACAGTACTCCTACTCGTTTCTGCTCGCATTGCCGTCACAGTCGGTATTCTGTGGTGCTACGTTTACGATGCACGGCCCATCACAAACGGTTCACTATTATAGAACGTGTATGATGCGCGGCCCATCACAAATGGTTCACCGTTAAGAAGATTGGCTAATCTTCGTACGAGTGCGGACAGGATTACGAAATGTCAGACCGTCGTAACATCATCGTACACGACAACTATCGCACATGCTATTCTGTGGTGCAACGTTTATGATGCATACTTCATCAGAAACAATTCATGGTTGCGAATCATGTACAATAAGGCAACTAACATAAAAGTTTAGTTTGCCCGCACCGTTTGTGATATTGTCTGACATCGCACACGCTTTGCAAACGGCAACTGTGTGCATGCTTGCACACGTTTCCTCTTTGTGAACCGTCTCCGATTATGGTGCATATCACAAACGTTTGTGTTTTACCAACCGTGTGTGCTGTAACAACCTGGAGAGTGTAATTTACCGTAATTTAATTGCTGCTTTTCCAAATTCTACCGAATTTGGATTTGAATTTCAATGTATGCTACAGCTTTATTCATATCCATCAGGTTCAAACAACCAATGCATTATTCGATTCATAGGTACATATGTTCAAGAATTACATAAGAACTAAATAAAGAATGATGAACCACAGTTGTATACTTATACTATTAAAGGCAGTAAAGGAAGAGGTGAAATATATTTTGGTTGCTGAACAAGGTGAAGTGGAATGCCCATATTGTGCCCTCCTCCATGCAGAAGGCACGCATGACTCTAGTCCAACCCCTTGTGATGGCCGACCGCCCATCCTTCACGGTCTTCATGAAAACATCTAGATAATCATCGTGTTCTGGTAGAAATACTTTAACCTTTGCATGCCCACCAATCATGTAGTTTGATAGGTAATCTTGAGTAAACTGCTTTGGCAACCACTGCAAAGGAAAAAGATTCAGACATTGTCATCTAACACAACTCATTATGGGCAGTAAAAAGAAGGCCGCAGAGTTCTTACTTACCATCCTGCAGTTCGCTGTTGTCTTGGATAAAGTGTAAACAAATAGTTTAATTGCCATCTTTGGACCCATTTTACTAAAAATCTTTATCAGCTTCCTCACTTGATGCTGGTTCATCGATATCTCATTGCCCCATACGCAGAAGGGTCGAAACGCGGATCTTTACAAATGACATTTGTACCTAAAAGCACCAAGTTAATATTAGAAGCTAAACAACAATTGCACAATGATGTAGTACAACACTCTTTTATAATATGTCTATATACATCCTTATGTGGTAATCCATTTGAAATCTCTAAAAAGATAAATATTTAGGAACATAGGGTGTATCTTATAACATCCAATATACTCACATATTAGATGAATTAACATCTTATATTATGGGCCAGAAGGAGTTTAGTTCATTCTTACAAATTATCTACTGTTGTATCCACGGGTTACAATTAGTTTGAGGTAGTTCGGGCTCAAATAGCCCTAAAGTATATCTAAACACGAGGGCTAGTTTGAGCTAGTTGCATCTATAATCCACCCAAAAAATAGTATCCAACCCAAGAGGTGCTAATTGGAGCTAGTTCTCCTAGCACATTTATTGTCAATCTAACCCTGCCATCCAAACAACTCTTTAGATGGAGTTAGTTCAGGGTTAGTAATGAGCTAGAAACTAACTCTAACCTCTAGCTAAGTTGAGTATCCAAACAGGGTTGTGTTGTTGCTGTTGCTGCTGCTCTTCTACGTATATCTAGACATCATTAGAACATTAATGTAACACTCTTCCTTGTTGCTATGTAGACTAGGATTGCATATTTACACATTAAGTACAGTGCATGTTGCTATGTAGCCTCAGATATATTGCATATGGCCCTAGTTAACCTAAGGAAAAAAGGGTTGCAGATATATTCAGTTAAAAGTTCGATTCATCGATTAGTCCCTTATCAACCGCCGGCCTATATGGTACCAGCTACTGATATCCTGAATAGTGAGCAGATATAAGCCATGGGATGAAACTAACCTCGATGGAAAACATCACTCATTCTCAAAATTGTCCTGTGTAGGTACATCAAGAAGCATGTTCAGCACAACAGGCTAAACATCAACCAAAATTACACATGGCAGACAAAATAAGTGGAAAGGTCTGTTAACTGCAACAGGCCAAACATTTAACAACAAGCAAGCATGGTCATTCAAACTGGTATTGTGCCGATCTAAGTACACTAGTTATGGTTAAATAAAAATGGAAAGGCATGTTAACTACAAGATGCAGCAACCAAATGTAGTCATTCATAGTGGTATTGTTGAAACTGGTACTGATGAAATTGAACTGCACAGTTCATACTTCCACATATAGAACATCACGTTGTGAATAACTAGAATAAACAAGGCATACTACGAACAACCAAAGATAGCATTTGAAACTGAACATATGCTAACTACAAATAAGCGAACAATCAAAAAACTTTAAAAGAGGCATATTCTAGCTATAACAGGCTTAACAGCAAGCAAATATATGCATTCCTATCGGTATGTTTAAAACTGGATTGATGAAATGTACTGCACAACAAATAATTGCACATATAGAGCATCACATTGTGAACAACTGAAATAAACAAGGCATACTGCAAACAACCAGATATAGCAATTAAAACTGGACATATTCTCACTACTACAAAAGGGACTCAACAAAACAAATCATGGGTTTCCCCCTGTGAAGAGGCATGGCAAAAAAAATCATGGGTTTCCTCACTTGTCATGGATGGGCTCGTTCCCGTGGGAAGAGCACGGACCCTGGATGCGCTCCATGTTGTCGCAGATGGGCTCCTTCCCCTTGGACGAGCACGGCTATAGGGTGCCCTCCTTGATGTCGCAGATGGGCGCTTTCCCCTTGGAAGAGCCGGAGAGGGTGCCCTCCTCGTTGTTGCCGTCGATGAGGTCTGACTTGGAAGCTGTGGATCCCAAGCCAGCGCCGCAGAACGTGTCCTTCAAAAATGACAAAAGGGGCTCGATGGCGATGCAGAATGGAAAATTGTTAACAACGAGCCAGAGGAGATCAGCAGCGGGGCCATGGATGAGATCAACGACGGTTGAACCCGAGGGGTTGGGGGTGGGCCACTTAACCTGTGACACAGCCCGCCCCAGGGCGTCGCTGGCGATGACTTGGATGTCGCAGCCGGTGGACGAGACATGCCCGCATACTCTAGCGCGTTGCTTGAGTGCCTGCCACCAGTAATGGTCGTCAGCTTCCTCGGCGACGTCAGGCGAAGAGACGGCTATACACCTCTTTTGGGCCAGTCGCTCCTCGAGCTCCACAGGAAGCGTAGCCGGGCTTAGGCTGCGATGCTCTGGAGTGGGGGATGGGGATGGGGATCTATGGGAAAGGGGGCATTTGGCATGCGTCATCTAAGAAACGCAGGGCGGCCTGGGTATGGACACCGGTGGGTAAGCTGCACGGGCAAAACGACAGATGTTCACAATGGAGGCCTTGCGGCGGCGGCGGGGGCTTTGCTAGGGTTTCGAGCAAGGGAGGGTGTGTGTGCGCGCGCGCGCGCACGCCCGAGGAGGTTTTGGTGTGTGTGTGTGGAGGGGGGCGCGGGGTGTTTGAGGAAATGACGCGGGTACTGAAAATTTTACTACGCAGGAGTCAAAGGTGGGAGTGAAATGTTGGGCTATTGAAAATTTTGATGATGGTGCATCGCACACGGTCTGGAGATAACAACCGTGTGTTATGGAACAGAAAAACCCTCGAGGCGGGCAGATATTTTCTAGGGATGCAGGTGGGATTGGGAATAAGAAACATTGCACACAGTCCGGAGATAACAACCGTGTGTTATGAAACAGAAAAACCCTCGAGGCGGGCATATATTTTTAGACGGGGAGCCTCATGGAGCCCAATGTACTGTGCGGATGTGTGCGTGACAGGTGTACTGGTGTGGCACACGGTTAGTTTGAGTGAACGATGTCTGTTGCATCATCTGACTTGTCTAATGTTCATAAATTTGGCGAGAAATGATGCGAAGAGGGTCAGAAGACAAACACACTTGCGTGTGGACAAAATTTATGTATCAAAAGGGTGGTTTGATTTTCAAATACCAAATGCAACTTCGATGTGGCACCTCTCTCGCAAAGCGCACGGTATTGCTTGCCCCCACCCCCTCGTGTCGGCACGAAGGGAATCCTAAGCTATGAATGCATGCCCCATCCCCCTCAACCGAGGTTCACCTATCAAAGTGCGAAGTAGCTAGCCGCCCCCCTCCTCCCTCGTGTCGGCACGAAGGGAATCCTAAGCTATGAATGCATTCACCCCCAACCAAGGTTCACCATAGCAAAGTGCGAAGTAGCTAGCAGCCCCCTCCCTCGTGTCGGCATGAAGGGAATCCTAAGCTATGAATGCATGCCCCCCAACCGAGGTTCACCTAGCATAGTGTGAAGTAGAGCTAGCAGCCCCTCTCCCTCATGTCGGCACGAAGGGATTCCTAAGCTATGAATGCATGCCCCCAACCGAGGTTCACCTAGCAAAGTGCGAAGTAGCTAGCAGCCCCCTCCCTCGTGTCGGCACGAAGGAAATCCTAGCTAAGCTAATAATGCACATGCCCCCCAACCGAGGTTCACCCTAGCAAAGTGCGAAGTAGCTAGCAGCCACCCCTCCCTCGTGTCGGCACGAAGGGAATCTTAAGCTATGAATGCATGCCCTCCCCCCAACCGAGGTTCACCTAGCAAATTGCGAAGTAGCTAGCAGACCCCCTCCCTCGTGTCGGCATGAAGGGAATCCTAAGCTATGAATGCATGCCCTCCCCCTAATCGAGGTTCACCCTGGCAAAGTGCGAAGTAGTTAGCAGCCATCCCTCCCTCCTGTTGGCACGAAGGGAATCCTAAGCTATGAATGCACATGCCCCCTGTCGGTGTCAAAACCGGTAGATCTCGGGTAGGGGGTCCCAAGCTTTGTATCATGGATCGATGGGTAACAGGAGACATGGGACACGATGTTTACCCAGGTTCGGGCCCTCTTGATTGAGGTAAAACCCTACGTCCTGCTCTTGTTTATATTGATGAAGTATCAAGTACAAAGTTGATCTACCTCGAGATCATATGTTGTGGTCTAAAACCTAAGGGTATGATGAATAATATCATAATAATCCATTGACTAGCCTGGCCTCGGCTTATATAACATAGCAGAGGCCTAGGATAATAAGAGTCCTAGTCGAACACCTCGGTGGAGAGGAGTCCTTGTCTTGATCACCAAGTCCGGTGGAATCTTCCTCGTATATGTCTTCAGCTGTCTGAACTGGCCCATGAGTAAACGGCCATGGGGGTCCTCGGCCCAATCCAACTAATCGAAAGACGATGTGGTGAGTACCCCCTAGTCTAGGACACTGTCAGTAGCCCCCTGAACCGGTCATCAAGTTAGGGACGCTCCTCGGTTCTTCTGAACTGTTCTTCATCATCGGTCGGTCTTGAAAACTGGTTCAACAAATCTTCCCATCTTCTATCTTGAGGATTATCGAGCTAAATCTGAAAATCTCACACGTCGGGTATCCGAGGAGCCCTTTAAGTCTTCGGCTTTTATCAATGCCTCGTTATTTTTATGCCACACCTCAGGTTTGAAGTTGTTCCCGGACAGCAGTGTCCTCTTGCATCCGAACTCCAACGCCGGACTATATTCGAGGTATCTTTTGCAAGACAAGCACCAACGCCGGACCGCTTCCGAGCTCCAACACCGGACTATGTCCAAGCTCCAACGCCGGACTATATCCGAGGTGTCATAGATCACCTTGGTTCAAAAAAGTTGAAGCAGTTCAGCCGAGCTTAATGCCGGAAATGCCCTCTATGGAGCCAACCACTGGCGCCCGAGCTTTATGCTGGACTACTTCCGAGGTGGTGCACCACCCCGAATGTGGGCCGATTTTTTTCAATATTTTTGATTGGTGCAATTTATTCTCTATCGAGATATATAGCCAGTAGCCCTCAAGCTGTGTATCGGTCTAAAACCCGAGATGCACCTGAAGGATGACATAAGACCGCTGATCCTAGTAGCCGCTGAGACTCATGTTGATTTGCAAAATCGGCCTGAGGATCAACTCCTAGCTCAGCAGAATACTTCGAGACACAAAAAGCGATGTGCAAAGTCCTCGAGACTCAGGTTGGGTGTGGCCGACCAACCTGCGGATCATAATCTCCTCAAAAACTATATTGCACTTAAATTTTCTGCACTGGATTGCCAATGCAGTAGCCCCCGAGACACTGGTCGCATGGCAACACCAGATCAGGGGATAGATGTGCCCCTTTAATATTAGTAAATGATAAGCCCGAAGCCCAGTAGCCCTCGAGCCTTAATGCGGGCACAGGTGGCCGAATTAAGGATCGATATCCAGAGTAAAATCACAAATTATGTGTAATGATTCTATGTATCCAAATACTTTACATCATCAATGCTCGGATCCGCATTGCACAAAACTTTGTTGACCGACCATCGCCTTCCACCTCCCCAATCAGTAGCCGAGGAGTGTTTGTCCTACTTTTTAAAGTGGTTATAAGGGCAAAGATTTATGGAAAACAAGGCAATCCGGCCATAGGGTTTTATAAACAAAGGTACGCGGAGAGATATGTTATATTACTTAATGTAAGAAACATCTTCCAAGGAAAATAGTCCCGCTATCGGTTCCTTTCTTTGGGTCGTCATGCGTATCATGATCATGAAACCTCACCTCCGATCAACATGGGAAGAAAATATTGAGGATTTAGTTCAGGGAAAGTTCCCAAACTCTGTGGTATTAATGAAGCAAATTTTTTACTCCCGTCATTGCCGACCAACGTGATCCTTTAAGATCGCTAGCTTTTGGCTTCACCCAGTCTGAGCTACTAACTCAGATGACCCAGTAGTAACAATCACAGAGGTGCTCCCTTTACCGCCTAGACGAACAATCGGTAACTTAGCGGTAAGCACAAGAGCCAGGCAACCCAGCTTGGCAAAAATCTTAAGTCAAATTGATGCATATTTATGGCTTTATAACGATGATTATGGAAGGCAGCCCTTGTATATTAAATACAAATGACGATGATATGTTTATTTTGACTCCGTTGCGACCGTTTATCAGCTGAAAGTGGCCCATCGTCGGCTTCTACCCCTTTGTAGATACTACGCAGGGTGTCTCCGCGATAACAAGACAACCCTTAGCCGACGTCTCGGTGCCCGAAGGCGGTTGTGTTAGCAGAAACGAGGCAATAAAATATGCGGGCTTTATAACCTTCACTTAGTCATAGGAGCTTTAAACAGGGGAAGCTAGTTATGAGCCCCCAGCTAGTGTTTGGCGACATCCGAGGTCAAGCCGTAAATACTTTGGCCAGTGTTATGAACGGCCCGTCATTTAACACAGTCATCGGATCGCTGACCAGTTTACGCTTATTGTGACAGTCAGCTTTCGGCTTTCTCCACTGAGGTGCTTAACCATGTGAGCTGGAAGCACAATTGCAGTGGTTCTCGCTTTGCACACCTAGCCGAACAAAATGGAACGTAGGAGGCAAGCGCGGGAGCTGGGCAACCCAACTATTGACCGAAGACACATTTCGAAACTGATGCATATTTAGCAATATCCGAGAATGTTTTTGCCGAATCTCTAAAGGTGTTCGGCATTGCACTGCGAGACTTGCGCTGAAAACACACAAATAGTTTAAAAGTGCCATAAGCTTGGAATACCAAAAAATGTCAGTAAAAACTTGACGTCAGGACAAGATCAAGTGTTCGGTGCCAATCCGAAAATTGGAAAAAAGAAAAACATTGTGCTTCTGGCATGCTTTAACATGACACACCCGATCTCAACACTTCAAGCGGGCCAGCCTACGGCTTCGAGCTCCTTATCCCAAAGGCGGAGTACTTCTTCGAGGCCAGTTTAGCAAACTAAACTCGAGCAGCTTTTTAGAGAGAAGATAAGCTATCCGGCTATTGACCATACACTCGAGTCGAAAAAGGAGTGGTAGAAAAAGACTTTGCAACGACCAAGAAGAAAACACATTTACTATAAAACAGCTCATATAAATTTTAAGAGCCCCAAAGTGACTTGGGTAAAAGAATTTTATGTATAATGATTGTATGTACCGATGTACTTATATCATATCTGTGTTCACCCGAACTTTAAACGCGTCTTAACCGACCGTCGGCTTCTCCCTCTTCGGTCAAGGACCGAAAAGTGTCATGTACTCCACCTGTCGAAAGTATCGATGGTGTTTCCGATAACCAGGCAATCATGCCATAAGGCTATAACAGACAAAGCCCGCTCAGGGAACTTATGATATATTACTGACGAAGTGTAAGAAGCATCTTCGAAGAAAATAGTACCTCCACCGATACCTTTCTTCGGTTGCTCATTGTTACTATGAGACTTGTGCAATAGATTTTTTGTACTCATGAGTTCCATTGTGTGCTGACCATTATTGAGAACAATAAGAGCGCTTGCTTTCGGCTTCACCCAGTCTGAGGTACTAACTCGGATGACCCGGTAGTAACAATCGCAGATGTGCTCCCTTTACCGCCTAGCCGTACGCTCGATGAGGTAGAGCTCTCTCAGCGATGTCGAAGTCCCCGAGGCAACCGAACATGTCGGTATGGCGATTCGACCAACAAGGTGATCACGCAAGCCGATTGGGACAACAACGTCGGCTTACCAAAGTGACGGCGTGACGCAGTCGAAGTCGATCACCTACACACATAAAATAGTGCAGTCCAAAAAGGATAATTGCTTTTCGCAAAAATAATTTATTGAAAGAGATGTGGCCTGGCGCCGAAGTCATGTCGATGCAGGGCGTCGGCGTGACGCGGTGAAGGCATGGCCAGGCCTGAATTCGCAGGTCGGTCTGAGTTCCGGATGCGGTATTCGCCGAACTGTATACGGAAACTGACCGAACCACCACGCGACCGTTGTTAATGCGGCCACCATTTGATAGACCTGTGTACAGATGATGAAACAAAACGGAGTAATAATTCGTTGGGAAAAATAAACCCAAGCAAGAAAAAATACTAGGATTAATAGCACCTGGTTTATCTGTTGTAGCAATCTGAATAAAGGTTACTCCTAAAATTGGGACTCGATCCACACACCCATTGCCTGATGGGCGATAAAGGGACGACATGGCGATGCTGGCAAAGGTGGGCTCGCCGAGGCAAAGCCCCCAGTCCAGCTAACGTGACGAAGCTGGTCGGCTGGTGATGCCGAAGTCTCCGGAGTAGGTTGAAGAAGGGATGGCGAAGCCCCCGGTCTAGCGGAGGTGACGGAGCAGGTCGGTAAGGAGATGTTGCAGCTGCCATGTCAGCCGAGGTGTTGAAGCAGTTCGGCGTGATGGACATTGGCTTGAAAAAGCAACAGTGCGCCCATGCTGGCGCAGGTCGTAACTTGTGACGCGGTCAATGCCGGCTTGATGAAGTGACCGTGCGGCGATGCCGGTGTGTCCGCTCCGTGTAATCCGTGAGGCGGCGATGTTGGTGATGATTTATCCTTCGCGATACCGAACTCTTGTTCGGCTCGCCCAGATGACGATCCGAAGAAGTTGAGATCGGCTCAACAAAGCGACGACGTGTCTAGTGCAGGTCGGCAGCCGTGGAGCAATGTTGACGGGCTGGTTTGACACCGGCGCGATGGTGAAGATCATATTGGAAAAGACCTTAAAATTAATGGGATGTGTTTGGTAACAAAACACAATACCCCATACAAAACCTCCTTCAAAAAGGATGTCCGAAATCGCGTTCATAAAAAAGATGAACTCGGGTCGGATTCGTTCTCGCGCAGAAAACAGATCTGAAAAAGTGGTCCACTCATCGGAAGGTTCCCGGGGTCTGAACCATCGGATCGAGCTGAAATGTGGAGGGGTGGTAGATATGGGAATTCCGCAGCAGTCGAAAGGTTGGATCTTCCAAAGGACCTCCGAGCTAGGCTCTGGAGACCACGCCCTAAACTCGTCCGGATTCCCGTCCAGATTTGACAAAGCTTCGGTATATCGTAGATTGCCGGAGATTCCTCCATTGGAACTCGACGAAATTTTGGATGGCTGTTGTAGACTTAATTCCGCACAATTCCACCGAACGAATCGACAAAGCGATGCTCAAGGAGGTGGTGGCAGCAGATACAAGTACATTGTCCGGAAAAACAACACGGCCGCCCGAGGGCAATGTTGACTTTGAGTCCCCGAGCTCTATGGATGATTACTCTACGATCATGATAGAGATTGGAATTGATGTTGATGAAGGCCCCCGTCCAAACATGACGATCGGAGATGGAGTGCGGTCCTCGGTCGAGCCAAGGTGACCAGTCGAGCTGGCGACGAAGATGCCTGCGTCGCAGTTAATCTGCGGGCGAGCCAGTGATCCTTTGCCGATCACACAGCGGAAATCTTAATGAAAGCACCATTGTCGGTGTCAAAACCAGCAGATCTCGTGTAGGGGGTCCCAAGCTGTGTATCATGGATCAATGGGTAACAGGAGACAGGGGACATGGTGTTTACCCAGGTTCCGGCCCTCTTGATTGAGGTAAAACCCTATGTCCTGCTCTTGCTTATATTGATGGACTATCAAGTAAAGAGTTGATCTACCTTGAGATCATATGTTGTGGTCTAAAACTTAAGGGTATGATGAATAATATCATAATCATCCATTGACTAGACTGGCCTCGGCTTATATAACATACCAGAGGCCTAAGATAACAAGAGTCCTAGTCGAATACGTCGGTGGAGAGGAGTCCTTGTCTTGATCACCAAGTCCTATGGAATCTTCCTGGTATATGTCTTCGGTTGTCCGGACTGACCCATGAGTAAATGGCCATGGGGTCCTCAGCCCAATCCAACTGATCGTGAGTACCCCCTAGTCCAGGACACCGTCACCGCCCCAACCGAGGTTCACCTAGCAAAGTGTGAAGTAGCTAGCAGCCCCCCTCGTGTCGGCACGAAGGGAATCCTAAGCTATGAGCATGCCCCCTCCCTCCAACCGAGGTTCACCTAGCAAAGTTCGAAGTAGCTAGCAGCCCCCCACCCCCTCATGTCGCCACAAAGGGAATCCTAATTAAGCTATGAATGCATTCCCCCCAACTGAGGTTCACCTAGCAAAGTGCGATGTAGCACCCCCCACACACTTTCAGTCGGCGGGCTAGAGAGGCATGTATCTCACCAAGATGGATCGTAAAACGGACCAAGAATAATCCACCTTGGTCGTACAACCTCTCTCTTGTTGTTGGTCAAAGTGATGGCCATCCATGCGACCCCGGAGATGGGCTAGCTCGCCAATAAGCACGCAAGTAGCTAGTCCCCAGACAACCACTGCATGCGTTTGGTCCAAACATATGTATGGAGAGGTGTGTTTTTGAGTAACAATGGAACAACTTTGATGTGGCACCGTGATTTCGAACTAGAAATCCCCACACTGGGTGAGGGTTAGGTTGACGATGCATATGTATGTTACACCACACTTCAAGCGAACGACGAGGATTCATATATGCATGCATGCGTGCATAGTATATGCGCTCAAACTTAATTAGGTATGAATCTCGCCATGACCTATACTACGATAACACGAACCAAATGAAGAATCTGCCATGGTAACCTATCTTGTTGTTGGTCAAGGTGATCATGGATGTCCACGCGGGCCCACGAATATATAGGCTTGTCACCGATAACCACGCAAGGGAGTGTATCGTTCGAAGGCAACCACTACATGCATATGAATGGAGGTGATGCGTGCATGCATGTTTGAATACACAACATTGATCTGGTGCGTGTGTCAAAAATCGTAAACTAGCTCCCCACACAGAGCGAGATCGGTTCATGATGGTGTCATTGTACTAGCCACTTCAACTCGATGGGAGGGATTCATGCGTACACATGCATGTTTGTGTGTGCTCAAAGTGTATCATGCATGTCATCCCAGAGCAAAAATAATAACCCCCTTCTAAGTCAAATTAACCACTCTTGTTGTCACGCAAAAAGAAGTGATGCACCAAGCGGGCCCACAGATGGAAAGCATCGATATCATTGATAACCGCTTAAGTGGGTGTGAGAGGACAACCACCACCGCTTTGCATGTGGGCCAAACATATATATGTTGAATACCCAAAATGCACAACTTTGATGTGCCACATGCCTTAAAAACCATAAACCATGCACCCACACAGAGCGAGGTTCATATCAAGCGTACTACATATGATGGTCCCCTTCCCCCCTCTTCACCGCATACTATATGCTCCTATTGTAATATATGTACAACCCAAAAGAATCCTCATCGATGGTGAAATTAATTAACCTCTCCCGATGTAGGTCAAAGTGATGCATGCATGCATGCATAGATGATGGCCTCGTGGGCCCACAGATGGAAGCGTCACACGTGAGTGTCCTAGCTAGGATATATATGCATGTGCACTGTGATGTTTCAATAACCAATTTGACAATTTTGATGTGGCACGTGCCTCGGTAACCAAAAAGTCCCGACACTGAGTGAGGTGTACTTGTTCACGGACGCATATGTATAGTATATATGCTAGTCCCCTCCCACCTGTTCGACGCATACTATATACCACCATAACACAAAAAAAATTCTACCTTGCCGGTCTAATTAACCTCACTGCCGGATGTTCGTCAAAGTGATGGACGACGACCTCGTGGGCCCATAGAAAGCGTCACACGTGAGTATCGAGTGTCGTGTAGGACAACAATCGACTGCATGTGGCCAAAACATTTATGTACGAAAGGGTTGTGTAATGTTTTAAACAACGATTTCACGACTCTGATGTGGCACCAGCCTGCCTAACAAAACGGCCAATCCACACGGTGGCTCACAACTCGTAGTGTGCTGCGAGCCACCGCCACGCCCAGACGCACACAACCTCACACACACCGTGAATCCACCGCAACTATGATGCATGTTAAATTAATTATCCCGCGGTGAACATACATGTTACCAAAGGAGGGACGTTTTAATTTCAAAAAAACATAGAGATCATTAAGGCGTTTTAGTACATTGATTGATTGACTTTCTATGGGTATAATGTGCAAAAATCAAATTTGAGCTACATGCACACGTGACAGTGCACCTAAATGGATTGCAAAAACACATGTGTCTCACTGGGTGCATGTTTACTCCCCGTGCAAAAAATTTCAAACATCGAGAATCTTGATTTTTAAATGCTAGTACATCCAAAACTTATTTGAAGTTCATGAAACTTATCGTGTTGTCATATGGACACCAATACAAAGTGGCATTGTACTTTTTTTTGTCAAATTTGAGACCAGTTTTGATGTAATCTTTATCCAATTACAGACGGGAGATTATTAATAATTGGGAACCAATATCGCAAACGGATTATTTATTCGAACCGTGAGCGTTAGACCAATAGTGGATACGTGCCATGCTTCGGTTAAGCAATAAAGTGGCAGCATTAATCATCCAAATAGAAAAATAATATACGTGCCGCCGCGCGACCCATGTGGTGTGCGAGCAGGCGTGAGTTGACGGGACGCATGCGAGCAGTCCGCCGTGCAGGCAGACGGGGATGCGTGCGTGCAGGTGTGTGAATTGACGGAGGCGTGCTCGCTACGCAGTGTCATCGAGAGGCGTGCGAGTAGCTGTGTGAAACTTTGGTAGGCATGCCAGCAGTCCGGTGCGCAGGCTCACCGGGAGGCAAGCCATCGGTTTGACCGCCGCCCGCCTCTCTCCCACAACTCCCACTACTCCATATTAATGGTGCGCCCGAGCGGCCGCACCCCCGCCTCTCTCTCCGCTTGCATACTCGACGCCGCTCTCAGTCCTCAAAGCCGCCAGTGTAAGAGGATGCCGCCGAAGTGCCCCATTGGAGGGGGTGGCGAGGCCGGGGCTGCTAAAGCACCGGAGCACGGCGTGAAGATGGAGATAGAGGTTGCCGTCACCGCCGGCGAGTTATCGCTGCACCCTGACATAGTCGAGCTTCCACAGCCGGAGGCGGAGTTCCACACCGACTCCGATGACCACTCCGACGACGACTCCGACGACCACTCCAGCGACGACTCCGACGACGACGGATAGCTGGTTAGTCATCTATACCCATTTATGTGTCAAATAGATCATAGGGCTTCTCTGGTTACTCCTGCCTCCCCCTTTTTGGAATAGAAATCCTGTGGTTATGTTCTCCCAATCCATGAAATCCGAGTAAGTTTCATTAGATCCGTGTAGTGTATTGATTGTTCGTATGGTACAGGTGATAAGTGATTAGTTGTTTCATCTGTGCAAATGATTTCTGCTAGTAATCCGACTAGGGTTCGTGTTCATGCTAAAAATTCCTAGCCAGGACTTGACAATAGATTTTGAATGACCAACCTATGTTTGTGCCATTATTTTCTTCAAGATTGGTCTGTACATAGACGATTGTGATTAAAAATCAAACCATAATCTCTGGATATGTATAAATAAATAGCCATAAATTCCTAATCCTACTTCACAGCATGTAATCAGTGATTTGATGCCAAATTTGTTTTACTATTTGTATAGGTGCTGTCTGACGATGTGGACAGCGAAGATGAAGATGCCCAGAGGAGGTACAAGAGGCGAATCCTGAGGGAGCTTTATGTGGGAATGCATAACAGGTGTATTAGGACCTGGAACGACAGCTATGGATGCCCATTTTGCAACCACAAGATTCATGACGTGTATCTAAGAGTTCTGGCGCATGCAAGAGGACGGGTCGTTGGCTCCTTCAAGCAGAAGTATTCTCGCAGGGTGGCGCACGTCGCGTACGCCGAGTACCTGGAGAAGCTTCAGGATCGTGTCGGCCGCATGTGAGATGAGATGTGGGATGGATCGAACTATGTACGCTTGAGTATGCTTAATGACGGTTGAACTATGTACTTATGGTTGAACTATGCTTATGTACGTGTACGCTTATTATCTATGTCTGAGTATGTTCAATATTTCACCAAATTTTGGTAAAAATTACAATGGGGGACCAATAAACCAGGACGGAGGTAGTACGTCAATCACACACGGTTCCCAAAATTGGAACCATGTGCAATGACTTTCATTTTTCCTGCTACGTCAATCACACACGGTTCGCTCTAGCAAACCGTCGCCTCCAAAATTCTTTATGGGACAAAATACCCTCACCACCCAATTCAAAAAAGAAAATAGAAAACCAAACCATCCCCACGTCACAAAAACCCTCACCTCGCCCGCCACCCCCTCTGCCCCTCTGGTACGTTCCCAATTCACACCTACACAAGCTCCTCTGCGTCTATGCCGTGACACCGCCTATCGCAGCCGTAAACACTTAGCTCGATGCCTGCCGCCACCGCCAGGCTGCTGGCAAAGCCCATTGCATTTCGCCACTTCCGCTTGCCATCGCCTATCGCCATTGACTTTCTCAACGCTGCACGCGATCGAACCAGCTCCGCTCGGTTGGGGAATCTGTCACAATTGTATACCAGTGATCATTTGCTCACAACACACACGGCTTGTTAGCAGTAATCGTCTGTGTTGTTATCGGTCTTCGCACATGTCTCCGATTACAGACCTGTTTGCCTCGTATCACACACATCTTGTTCATTTGAACCGCTTCTGTTCTCATGTCTCAACGCAAACAGTTCATCCGAGTGAACCACATGCCGTATATTGCACACACATTTGATCTGGCTCACCATTTCTTTTGTTTTGCTGTAGGATCGAAAGTATGTCTAGAGGGGGGGTGATTAGGAAAGTATGTCTAGAGGGGGGGTGATTAGACTACTTGACCAAATAAAAACTTAACCTTTTCCCAATTTTAGTTCTTGGCAGATTTTAGCTATTGTAGGACAAGTCAAGTAATCATCACACAATTCAAGCAAGCATGCAAAGAGTATATTGGCTAAAGCATGCAACTTGCAAGAATGTAAAGGGAAGGGTTTGGAGAATTCAAACGCAATTGGAGACACGGATGTTTTTCCCGTGGTTCGGATAGGTGGTGCTATCCTACATCCACGTTGATGGAGACTTCAACCCACAAAGGGTAACGGTTGCGAGAGTCCACACAGGGCTCCACCCACAAAGGGTAATGGTTGCGCGAGTCCACAAAGGGCTCCACCCACAAAGGGTCCACGAAGAAGCAACCTTGTCTATCCCACCATGGCCATCGCCCACGAAGGACTTGCCTCACTAGCGGTAGATCTTCACGAAGTAGGCAATCTCCTTGCCCTTACAAACTCCTTGGTTCAACTCCACAATCTTGTCGGAGGCTCCCAAGTGACGTTCAACTCCACAATCTTGTCGGAGGCTCCCAAGTGACACCTAGCCAATCTAGGAGACACCACTCTCCAAGAAGTAACAAATGGTGTGTAGGTAATGAACTCCTTGCTCTTGTGCTTCAAATGATAGTCTCCCCAACACTCAACTCTCTCTCATAGGATTTGGATTTTGTGGAAAGAAGATTTGAGTGGAAAGCAACTTGGGAAGGCTAGAGATCAAGATTCATATGGTAGGAATGGAATATCTTGGTCTCAACACATGAGTAGGTGGTTCTCTCTTAGAACATATGAATTGGAATTGTGTATGTGTTCTGATGGCTCTCTCCACGAATGAAGAGGAGGTGGAGGGGTATATATAGCCTCCACACAAAATCCAACCATTACACACAGTTTTCCAATCTCGGTGGGACCGAATCAACAAACTTGGTCGGACCAAAAAGGTAAACCTAGTGACCGTTAGAGATTTTCGGTGGGACTGACATGCAACTCGGTGGGACCGATATGGTTAGGGTTTGGGCATAACGTAATCTCGGTGAGACCGATTACACAAACTCGGTGAGACCGAATTTGGTAATTAGCTAACCAGAGAGTTGGTCAGGCAAACTCAGTGGGACCGATTTGCTCTTTCGGTGAGACCGAAAAGTTACAAAAAGGAAACACTGAATTTACATTGCAATCTCGGTGGGACCGATCCGCTCTTTCGGTGAGACCGAAAAGTTACGAAAGGGAAACAGAGAGTTTGCAATCCCATCTCGGTGAGACCGAGATCCCTATCGGTAGAACCGAATTGCTAGGGTTTGGCAGTGGCTTATGACAAGTGAAACTCGGTGGCGCCGGATAGAAAGAATCGGTAGGACCGAGTTTGGCTTAGGGTTTAGGTCATATGTGGATATGGGAAAGTAGTTGAGGGTTTTGGAGCATATCACTAAGCACATGAAGCAAGAGGCTCATTAAGCAACACCTCATCCCTCCTTGATAGTATTGGCTTTTCCTAAAGACTCAATGTGATCTTGGATCACTAAAATATAAAATGAAGAGTCTTGAGCTTTTGAGCTTGAGCCAATCCTTTGTCCTTAGCATTTTGAGGGTTCCACTTTCACATCCATGCCATGCCAATCATTGAGCTTTCCTGAAATAGTCATCTTGGAATAGCATTAGCTCAATGAGCTATATGTTGTTATGAATTACCAAAACCACCTAGGGATAGTTGCACTTTCAATCTCCCCCTTTTGGTAATTGATGACAACATATAGATCATAGCTTCGACAAATGATAATAAGCATGAAATATATCGTCGCTTTGAGAAGTATGTGATAAGTAAGAGCTCCCCTTAAATTTGTGCATATTTAAAATTTGCTTTGGACTACAAATGCACAAGGAGTTAGAGTCATGGGTTTCTCTTCCATGTCACATACATCTTGGTGGAGCGCTTAAAATGATAAGAATGAAATACATGCACTCATCACCAAGAATAGTGAATGATCACATAAGATAGATAAGATGATAATATTAAGCAAACATTAAGTGTAGCTTATGATCAAACACATGATCATCAATGTCTCACGAGCAATGACATAGTATCTCAAGCACTCAAAAGCAAACAAAGTTCGAAAAACCACCAAATAAAGCAAGAGAGAAAAAAGCAACACTCTCTCTCTCGAAGCCTATGATCTATACATTTTTCTCCCCCTTTGGCAACAAGTTACCAAAAAGTTTCTAGAAAATGCATAGTGCTAGATAGACGCTCAGGCTTGATCTTCAGGTGGTGGTGGAGTCCGGAGCACTCCAAGGACGAAGCCTTCTGTAGACGTGGTTGGAGTTGAGGCTGAAGTGGATGCTGGAGCTGGTGGAACTGAGGCTGTAGCTGGTGCAGAAGTGGTGGCTCTGGTGTCAGCAACTGGCACTGCAGACGACCTCGGACCTCGTGGCACTCTGGCAAAGGCATCAGTTGTAGTCCTGCCTCTCCTCTCCTGCATGTCATCTTGGAGCTGCTCCACTACAGTCTGAATCTCTGTCACCTTGACATCCAAGTCATAGAACTTTTGTTCCATGATTCTCTCGAGGCTTGCCTGGTTCTGAGTTAGGGTGGCTAGTCCTTTCTCAATCCGCAGGGTGGATGCAATTAGGTAACCAAGCTGCTCTTGTTTGGTTTTCAAGAAATACTCAGATGCCTCCTCTTGAGTTGGCATCTTGGCAGCTTTCTCCTTCCTTGCCTTCTCCTTCTTTGCTTGTGCTTGTGCAGACGATGGTTCATTCTCAGTCATAACAACTTGATTATCTTCAAAATCTGGACGGATGGGCAAGTGTTCCTTGTCCAACAAGTATATGCCCGTGCCCATCTTGGAGTTAATGAGATCCTGAATTTGTGGGGCATACCCACAGCTCCTCTTCTGATCTACTACAGTCCTCTTGATGGTCTCTACCATGAGGCTCATCACCTTGAACTTATGTGGCACATCAAAGATATGTAGCAAATTGATTGCATGGCCTCTGATCATCTTGTGATCACCTGACTTGGGCAACAAGGTGTGCCTCAGTATCCAATTGATGGTTTGCAGCCCTGACAGAAGATAGTGTACTAAGCCAAACTTGAAAGTGTCAAGTGCTTCATTTGGAATTTCCTTGTACATGTTTGACATTGAGTTATGATCCATCTTCTTCTTGGAATAGACATCCAAGTCATCTTCCTGCTCCTCTGGGGCATTAATGAGCTATGCCCACTCAGCAACTGTTGACTGATATCTGGTTCCTTCTGACATCCATACAATCCTCCCATCTCGATAAAAATGTGCTGTGGAGTAGAACTGCATGATAAGCTCCTCATTCCACTTTGTGAGCTTATGCCCAACAAAGTCCTCTACTCCACATGCCTTGAAGCTGTCCTGCACTCCAGGGCAGTACTCTTCGTTGTCCTTGATGTATTGCCAGTCAACCCATCTCATATCACATACAATTGGCTTCTTGTCCAATAAGACTGTCTCATAGAAGTCCTGTTGTTCCTTAGTGTGGAACCTGTAGTCAACAGCAGTCCTCCTCCTTGAAGCATACGGATCTGCTTCTCTCCACTTCCTCAGCCCTGAGTCTCTCCTGAGCTTCATGTCTTCAGCCACAGGATGAGCATCATTGTGGTCTGGGATCTTGGGCTTGAGTTTTCTGAGAACTTGCTCTTCATCATCTTCTGCAGTGTCAGGCACTGGGGCCTTGTTCTTCTCAGCAGCTGGGATGCTTCTCGTATTTCTCTTTGGTGCAGACTTGGGCTTGGAGGCAGCTTTGGGTGCTTCTTTGGGCTTAGATGTGGCAGCCCCTGATCTTATAGCATCACCCATAAGCTTAGGTGCCTTAGGTGCTGGTGCAGCAACCTCTTCTTCTTCCTCTTCTTCCATGATGGAATCCTTGCCAAGCACTCTGGCTACGGTTTTCTTCACCCTTTCCTTTCTTTTCTTGCCTTCAGCAGCAACTGGCTCTTTGGGTGCAGGCTTTTCAGGAATCTGAGTTGAAGCTCTGGCCTTTGGCATAGGCTGCCTACCTGCTGGCCTTTTGACTTTCAAGCCTGGCTTTGTACCATGTGCTGGCTCAATTCTCTTGGAAGTTGCTTCCTCTTCCTCTACCACATAATCTTCATCCTCAGAATCTGAAGTTCTTTTCTTCCTTTGTCTGGTGGCAGCTTTTGGCAAATTGCTTAGGGTGCTCCTGCTGCCATCATCTGAAGAGCTGGAGGGACTAGTGCCCTCACTCATCTGCACTTGCTGCTCTGAAAAGTTCTGGCTGTCACTCTGATCAGACATGTTGCAAACTCTGACTGCTGACCCTGTGAATAGTTTATAGATGAGGTAGAATAGATGAGCATCACAAAATGCAGAGATTTTTTGCAAAAGAATGATCCAAAAACTTAGTTTTAGTTTCCCACTGAAATCATCTCGGATCTACCGATTTTTAAACTCGGTGATATCGAAGCAGTTTTGGAACCTAAACTAGTGAACTTGGTCAGACCGAGTCACAGTTGGGTGGCACCGAGACTGCTAGGGTTTCACAAAGTTCCAAAATCGGTCACACCGATAAGTAATTCTCGGTCAGACCGAGTCTCACTTGTGCAATGGCATAAGCCAAATCGGTGGGACCGAGTTTTTCAACTCGGTGGGTCCGAGATGGTTTCGGCGGAAACCTAACCTTAAAATTTTTGAATCAAAACTAATCTACGAACGCATTAACTGGATAGGAGTGTTTCAATCGTGGCAAGAATCATGATGATCACAATGTGCTAAGAATCGGATTGGGGAATAGCACAAAGATCGAGTCCATACCCTAGTTCAGCGGAGACTCGCTACGGCGGCAACGGTGGGGTAGAATTCCGTTGACGGTGATGGAGACCAGCGACTGGAGGCGGCTGGCGGCGAGGAGACGATCCGGAGACCAAGTTGGCAGGGCAGGCTATCGCGCGGGCGAAGGGGTTCGGAGAAATTTCCAAATTTTTGCCCGTGACTATATATAGCCCGACCCTGTCGGTGTGACCGAGTGGAACAACTCGGTGGCACCGAGATTTATAACTGCAAGCAGTTACTGAAACTCGGTGTGACCGAAAGGTTCAAATCGGTTGCACCGAGATCGAAAACCTAGATCAACTTAATGATCTCGGTAGGACCGAAAGTAGGGTATCGGACAGATCGAGAATCATAAAGAGGTTTTGGAAGTTTAAGTCTATGACGAATCAGGGACTCCGAGCGCTCCTCACACAGAGTGGTTCGAATCTGACTTGATCAAATTTTGTGATGTAGCATGAATAGAGTTTGAGACGTGAAAAGCATAGATAGCTAGAGGAGGTTCTTTGGCATTCTTGTCCATCCACTTGGCAAAAGGAAATAAAACCAAACAATCAAAACAACAAGTGGATGTCCTCGAATGAGTAAAATATGCAACCAGCATGCTCACACAATAAGATGGCAAATGAAATATGTGACAAGGCATGCACAACCAATTCTAGCATCTATCAAGCAATTTGCGATGACAAGGTCATCTATATATGAGTATATTGACTTAGGAGTCAAGTGAGAACACTTGATCATAGGTCATACTCATCATTTAAGCTCAAGTGGGGTTACCACTTTTACATAAAGCATTGTTGTGTTCACATCTTTAGAGTTGCTTTAGCTCAAGTCTTAGAGTAAAGCTCCCCCTAGATGTGATATCCCCCCTTAGAGGGATGAACTAACCTCGGGTTTTGTCGATGATGACTTCATGTAGATGTTGAAGATGTGGATCCTCAATGTTGATGTAGATCACTTGGAGCTATCCATTTGAGTGAATTGCACTTTCAATACCTACATGGGTTAGTCCCACAAGGAACAAACAAGGGTATCCATAGACATAGAGTGATGCACACACAAGATGATGTCCATGAAAACTTTTAGGTTACCTTGTCCCTTGTCTTACCAACAAGAGGGTTTGTGACTCCTTGAACTAGTGCAAGATGTGGAAGTTGATTGCACTTGTTCTTGCCAAAATGATAAGAGTGAAGTATGTTGGCGGAGTCACCCTCAAGAACTCTCTAGTTCTTCTTCTTTTGGATCCACACCATCTTGATGGGAATCCTTGGAGTTGTAGTCGTACTTGATGAAGTGGAACTTGAAGTAGTCTTGGGAATCCACTTGACTAAGGTCTTTGGGAGCTTCTTCAAATGCATCAATTTCCTCTTGAAGCTTGTCCTTGCCTTTTTTCTTGTAGTCTTGTGGTGGAAGATCATCTTGAGCTTGTGTCCCCTTGAAAGAAGTATACTTCTCTTGTTGAGGGACAAACTTTGTCTTGGGGTATTGATCTTCTTCCCACTCAACTCCATTGGCATTGAACTTTCGTCAAAACCAACACCTTGATTCTTCCGGTGCATTCCTTGCTTGCGCACAATTTCCTCGAATTGCTTACTCCCGGCAAGGCTTTTGTACACTCCTTTCTCTATAATTCCCTTCAATAAGCTATTTTCTTGCTCAAGTGTAACTTGGCTAAGAGAATCATTAGTGGAATCAAGAGAACTACTAGAAGCAACAATATTGGATTTAGCATGATCATTGTTACTGCTAGAGGAAGAATCTTTCTTGTTCTTGTTACTAGACTTGACTTGAGGCATGTAAGTGGATAAGAGTAAACGCTTGGCAATGTAAGAAGAACTTTTCTTGCGGAGATCATCATTGATTGCTTTTAAGAACTCATGCTCTTGCTCAAGATTGAGCTTTTCAAAGCGTAATTTCTCATGAGCTCTTAAAAGTTCTCGATGATCTTCGAAGATAGTTTCATGAGCTAACTTAAGAGTGTTTAGTTCTTTAGTTAGAGCCTCAATCTTCTCCTTATCATTGTCATTCGTTTTATCTTGATTAGCATGATTAATTGACGTTTCATCATAGTATTCATCACTAGAGTTGTCAACAAGCAAATCATCACCTAACAAGTCATCTTCATCACTATTGAAATCAACATACTCGGGTTGTGTTACCTTAGGACCTTTGGCCATGAAGCATCTTCCAATTCCTTCATTTGGTGAGTCAAATATGTCGTAGGAGTTGGTTGACACAAGTGCTAGACCGGCAACACCTTCATCTTGAGTATCTTCGGAGTCGGAGTGATAACTTCTCTCGGAGTGGCTGTCAGAGTCGGAGCCGGATACCCATTCACCAACATGAGCTTGATGTCTTCGTTTTGTGTAGCTCCTTGATGATTTTTCCTTCCTTTCCGAATCCTTGCTTCTCCATGAGTATCTTCGTTCATAACGATCATCTCTACTCCTTCTCTCTCTTGGTGGTGATTCTTTGCTTCTTCTTTTTGGAGAATCTTCTCTTCTCTTGTAGGGAGCCGTACACTCATTGGAATAGTGTCCGGGTCTTCCACAACTGTAGCAGTTTCGCTCTCGACTAGAAGATCTTTTGTCATTGTAGGACCTTGACTTGAAGCTTCTATCTTTGCTTCTACTCTTGTAGAACTTGTTGAAGTTCTTCACCATTAAGCTCAATTCTTCATTGAAGTTTTGTTTCTCACTTGATGATGTAGGGGCTTCACATGAGGCTTTGTAGGCACCACTTGATTTGTTGTGAAGTTCCTCTTTATCCTTAAGTGACATCTCATGAGCAACAATTCTTCCAATCACCTCCGTTGGCTTGAGATCTTTGTAATTGGGCATCATTTGGATCAATGTGCACACGGTATCATATTTTCCATCCAAGGCTCTTAAATCTTCTTGATGATGAATCTATCGGTCATCTCTTCACTTCCTAAGCCGGCAATCTCATTTGTGATGAGAGCAAGCCTAGAGTACATTTCAGCGACACCTTCACCATCCTTCATTTTGAACTTGTCAAGTTGACTTTGAAGCACATCCAACTTGGATTCCTTGACGGAGTCGGTACCTTCGTGCATATCAATCAAAGTGTCCCAAATTTCCTTTGCATTCTCAAGACGGCTGATTTTGTTGAATTCTTCGGGGCACAATCCGTTGAAGAGAATATCACAAGCTTGAGCATTGTATTGCAACATCTTCAACTCATCCGCGGTAGCTTCACGGTTTGGTTCTTTCCCATCAAAGAAGTCACCTTGCAAACCAACACACACAATAGCCCAAACGGCGGGGTTATGTCCAAGAATATGCATTTTCATTTTATGCTTCCAACTAGCAAAATTAGTACCATCAAAGTAAGGACCTCTACGGTGATAATTTCCCTCGCTAGACGCCATACTCTCCTAGGTTGTGAAACCAAGGCTATGACCACCAAAAGCTATGGAGATCAAAGCAAATGGAGACCAAAGCTCTGATACCACTTGTAGGATCGAAAGTATGTCTAGAGGGGGGTGATTAGACTACTTGACCAAATAAAAACTTAACCTTTTCCCAATTTTAGTTCTTGGCAGATTTTAGCTATTGTAGGACAAGTCAAGCAATCATCACACAATTCAAGCAAGCATGCAAAGAGTATATTGGCAGCGGAAAGTAAAGCATGCAACTTGCAAGAATGTAAAGGGAAGGGTTTGGAGAATTCAAACGCAATTGGAGACACGGATGTTTTTCCCGTGGTTCGGATAGGTGGTGCTATCCTACATCCACGTTGATGGAGACTTCAACCCACGAAGGGTAACGGTTGCGCGAGTCCACGGAGGGCTCCACCCACGAAGGGTAACGGTTGCGCGAGTCCACGGAGGGCTCCACCCACGAAGGGTCCACGAAGAAGCAACCACCCACAAAGGGTCCACGAAGAAGCAACCTTGTCTATCCCACCATGGCCATCGCCCACGAAGGACTTGCCTCACTAGCGGTAGATCTTCACGAAGTAGGCGATCTCCTTGCCCTTACAAACTCCTTGGTTCAACTCCACAATCTTGTCGGAGGCTCCCAAGTGACACCTAGCCAATCTAGGAGACACCACTCTCCAAGAAGTAACAAATGGTGTGTAGGTAATGAACTCCTTGCTCTTGTGCTTCAAATGATAGTCTCCCCAACACTCAAATCTCTCTCTCATAGGATTTGGATTTTGTGGAAAGAAGATTTGAGTGGAAAGGAACTTGGGGAAGGCTAGAGATCAAGATTCATATGGTAGGAATGGAATATCTTGGTCTCAACACATGAGTAGGTGGTTCTCTCTCAGAACATATGAGTTGGAATTGTGTATGTGTTCTGATGGCTCTCTCCACGAATGAAGAGGAGGTGGAGGGGTATATATAGCCTCCACACAAAATCCAACCGTTACACACAGTTTTCCAATCTCGGTGGGACCGAATCAACAAACTCGGTCGGACCGAAAAAGGTAAACCTAGTGACCGTTAGAGATTTTCGGTGGGACTGACATGCAACTCGGTAGGACCGATATGGTTAGGGTTTGGGCATAACGTAATCTCGGTGAGACCGATTACACAAACTCGGTGAGACCGAATTTGGTAATTAGCTAACCAGAGAGTTGGTCAGGCAAACTCGGTGGGACCGATTTGCTCTTTCGGTGAGACCGAAAAGTTACAAAAAGGAAACACTGAATTTACATTGCAATCTCGGTGGGACCGATCCGCTCTTTCGGTGAGACCGAAAAGTTATGAAAGGGAAATAGAGAGTTTGCAATCCCATCTCGGTGAGACCGAGATCCCTATCGGTAGAACCGAATTGCTAGGGTTTGGCAGTGGCTTATGACAAGTGAAACTCGGTGGCGCCGGATAGAAAGAATCGGTAGGACCGAGTTTGGCTTAGGGTTTAGGTCATATGTGGATATGGGAAAGTAGTTGAGGGTTTTGGAGCATATCACTAAGCACATGAAGCAAGAGGCTCATTAAGCAACACCTCATCCCTCCTTGATAGTATTGGCTTTTCCTAAAGACTCAATGTGATCTTGGATCACTAAAATATAAAATGAAGAGTCTTGAGCTTTTGAGCTTGAGCCAATCCTTTGCCCTTAGCATTTTGAGGGTTCCACTTTCACATCCATGCCATGCCAATCATTGAGCTTTCCTGAAATAGTCATCTTGGAATAGCATTAGCTCAATGAGCTATATGTTGTTATGAATTACCAAAACCACCTAGGGATAGTTGCACATTCATTTGCCTAATCACAAATAGTTCATCTGAGTGAACCGTATGTTGTGTATCGCACATGCCTTCATCTGGCTGCCCGTTTCTGTTGTTCCTCCTCATCGCGAACAGTTCATTGTACTGAACCATATGCCCTTCATCACACACCCAAATAAAACCTGAATCAAGTTTGATGCATCCGTCATCGCAAACGTTTTATACATTTCTGACGGTTTTCATACACCACTATTTGCGGTTGTTGCACCGCACACAGTTTCTTGAAGGGTCTCTGATCGTAGTGTCGCGTTAGCAGCATCCTGCAGTAGTGAGAGGTTTAGCAGCAATGGACTTCGAAATGGTTTTATGTGGACGACGTCCCACTGCCGGACCCAGTTCGTAGTGGCCTCCCTAAATTTTCTAGTGCTCCTTTAAGGAAGCGCCTCAACTGGCATCCCCGAAGTCCCCAAGAAGAGGATGTGGAGTTATAGTGGTTGGTCAGCAAGGTCAGGCTGTTGGCCCACTCCGAACTCTCAATAGTCGAAGTCATGGCAATCACAATAAAGAGGTGCGTGCAACCCCTCCAATCCAGAGTAACTCCTTTATGGTGCTACAACGGAGAAGACGACGTGCCCCGTTACAGACGGCAGGGCCCGGATATCCCAGCCGAACTAGCCTCTACTTTGGTCGATCTGTATAAGGGCGAAAAAGAAGATTTTCTTCGCTTAAACTATCAAGAGGCCTATGCCATGTACACTCCTATTGAATTGGTAAGATCTCGATTCAACTGTGCTTATTTTACTACATCCCATATATTGATCAAATGCACTTTTCATCGCCACCAACTTTAGTCATGGAAGAGGATGGTCGAGGACGTCCACTATCCTGCTCCTCAGCCGAAGGATCATAATCGTGACGAGGATCTTGGCTTTTGTGAGGATCCAAATATATATATATGTATATATAGAATTTGACGATGGGCTATTCTATCAGGCGAGCCTTGATGGTTCGGAAGTGGCCATTATCACCGACTACCCTCGCCTTTACCCATTCTTCATCATGAGTATCCAGAGGCTTCCTAAGAAGAGATCCTAATTTTTATCCTTTCCTATTGTACTAATCCGTATTTCATCAGGATCGGCGTTCTAAGGACTGTAACCCTTCGAGGACGTCCCCCGCGCAAGGCCGTCGTTCAAAATGAAAAGGAGCCGGGAGTACTGCGGATGCTTCGGAGTCTTCCAAGAGGTATTTGTACTTAATGCATGCCTAGGCATGAGTCTGGATTGTTTAAGGGTTTCTCCTTCTTTATCTTTTAGGAGGAGTACACGGCAAACGGTGGGAAAGCGCCCAGTTAGTAAAATGCCCACTAATCTGGTGCCGAACTCGCCAATTAGGACACGAGCAAATGCCGTACCCATTTCGCCTTCTCAAGAGGATTCAGATGATGTGCCGGTCACAAATTCCGAAGTGGAGAGCGTGATGAATCACCATCGCTTGAAGGAAGCCATGCGTACGCCGGCCTTGTCTGAATAAGAGTTCACCGCACTGAATTCGACGGATGCGTATATCCGGGCTGCTCGAGACGGCCTTGCCGGAATTATTCAGCTGTTCTCAAAGAAAATACAGGTGAAATTTGACACAATTTAACATGGTCATATGCCCGTAGCCCCCAAGACTTGAAGTGGTTGGCCCAACTGATTGAAGGATTGTTATATTGTCAAGTACTCACAGAGAATAATAACACATTGTCCAAGGAGCTTGAAGGGTGTCGGACCAAGCTAACTGTTTTCACCACCGAACTAGAGAGTTTGAAGAATTCCAGAAAGGCATCTGATGGTAAGCACAACAGTGTTTGGGAAATACGATTTTGTGCCAACAATGATTTAAAATTTGTATTGTTTTGTTTTCAGTGGCAGGATCGACAGAGAAGTTGGAGGAAAGGCTAAAGGCTGCTCAGGCGTACAAGGACCATGCCGAAGGGCAAGAAGCCACCAGTCAACGTATACTAACAAGGACCAGGGATGAGAAGAACAAGCTGCAAGATGCCAACGTCAAGCAGGACGAGGAGCTGAAGGACATACGAGCCCAACTGGCAGATGCCCTGAAAGAGAACGGAAACCTGAAAGGCGGCATATTCAGTATGCTTTGTAACCTTACTTCCATACAGTCCCCTAATGGGAAGTTTAACAACTTTATTTCTGTAGGTGTGCCGACTAGGTGGCCTGAAGGAGAGGTGTCCGGATTTCAAGGCGATCTACTACAATCGTTGTCCAAAGTGCATGAGCGAGCCCGGAAGGCAATGAGGAACATTGCTAAATCTTTATGGCTGACCGAGTCTCCTCCAGGAAGTATGGAGGAACTCTTGAATTTATTCAAGGGAGCTCGTCGCCACTTTGGACTATGGAAGATATCTGCATGCCGAGAAGGCGCACGAGATGCCTGGGCCATGGTGAAAACATGCTACACCGGATTTGATCCAAATCATATGGTCTGGGTCAGGCCTCGGGGACCAGATGGGCAGGAAATTCCTGTTAGCTTAGTATATGACCAAGTAAAGATAGCCGCCAAGTTTTTGCAATAGGATTGTAAGCTAGAAAACTTATTAGATGGTCTAGAGGAAGAGGAAGTTTTAGAGTCCAAGTAGTAATGTACTTTTATCGACAAACGTATCTCCAACCGAACTATAAAATGATTTTCATGGCAGACCTTCCGCTTTAACCTCCGAAATCCAAAGTTTGGAGTGTTTCTGAATACTATACCGGTGGTAAACACCGAAGTATGTTCGGAAACCAGGCAGTTCGGTCATAGTTGCTTGAACAGACAATTTTTTTCGGGGAGTTATGTTATATTACATTTTATCGTAAGAAACATCTTCCAGAGAGAATAGTTCCGTTAAGGGTTCCTCTCGTTAGGCCAGCATGCGTTGCTGTGCATGCCTGAGTTGCGATGCTAAAAATCACAGTACACGTTGTATTTTGGGGGCTTGTATCGCAACAAGGGCAGTTCATCTTTTGTCCGCTGACCTATTTATCCCTTAAGAATGCTAGCTTTCGGCTTCACCCATCTGATCTACATGTCTAGATAACCCGGCTGTAACAATAGTAGAGGTGCTCCCTTTATGCCCTAGCCGAACAAGCGGGAACATAGGGCATAAGCACAGGAGCCAGGCAACCTATCTTGGCAAAAACTTAAGTCATAAAGGTGCATATAATGGCGAAGAAAAGACATATATGAGAAGACAACACATATATACGGTGAGCTTGATGCTCAAAAAATAATAATAAGCTTCTGTGACTAGAAGCCCCCAGGTATCGAGGGGATGTACATTTAAGGATGTATACCCCTTAAGTGCGCGGTTTACCCGAACATGGGCTAGAAGTCACATAAAAACGAAAAGAAGAAAGAGAGACAAGAGGAAAAAGGTAACGAACAATGATTCCGGACTTAGGCGTAGAATCTTCGGAGTCTGGCAGCGTTCCATGGGTTCGGCTCTAGGCGATTGTGTGATGCATTACGAAGGTGATAGGCTCCTTGTCGGTGTCAAAACCGGTGGATCTTGAGTAGGGGGTCTCAAATTGTGCATCTAAGGCAGATGGTAACAGGAGGCAGGGGACACGATGTTTACCTTGGTTCGGGCCCTCTTGATGGAGGTAATACCCTACGTCCTGCTTGATTGTTCTTGATTATATGAGTATTACAAGAGTTGATCTACCACGAGATCAAACAGGCTAAACCCTAGATGCTAGCCTATGGTATGATTGTCTATTGTCCTACGGACTAAACCCTCCGGTTTATATAGACACCAGAGGGGGCTAGGGTTACACAAGGTCAGTTACAAAGGAGGACATATACATATCCGTATTGCCTAGCTTGCCTTCCACACCAAGTAGAGTCCCATCCGGACACGGGACAAAGTCTTCAATCTCGTATCTTCATAGTCCAACAGTACGGCCAAAGGACACCCCCTAATCCAGTACTCCCTCAGTAGCCCCTGAACTAGGCTTCAATGACGATGAGTCCGGCGCGCAGTGTTGTCTTCGGCATTGCAAGGCGGGTTCCTCCTCCGAATACACCACAGAAGAGTTTGAATACGAGGATAGTGTCCTACCCTGCAAAATAAGTTCCACATACCACCGTAGAGAGAATAATATTTCCACAAATCTAATCTGCTGACATGTTTTGACTGCATGACATCACGCCACGGCCCGGTCATTATTCGAACCATTTTTCTTAACCAGCTCTGCACATAACGCGAGGCGGTTTCCTTGACACGTCTTGTCAAAGCAGAGATAGTGTTCCCCTTATCACGGGATTCTCATCAATACAAACGTGGGTAACCCAACCGTGGCTGTTGGTATGACTCCTAGATCTTAGGTAAGTCTCAAACGGCCACGAGGAGGACGCCTGATATTCACCCTCTTTCTAAAGGGGACAAGGCTTTTTCTTTTTTCCCTCCCGCGCTCAATTGAATCCTTCCCCCGCCTCGAGTTCCAACACCCAAAGCTTAGGTCAGGTGCTTCGGACCTTCAACTATGTCCGGATCCAACCTTCAAGGTCAGTGGATGCCTTCCTCCGTCATAGAGGAGGACATCAAGAAGTTGAGAGAGGCCAGATATCTAACCGCCAAAATTTTGCATAGGCTGCCCACCCAAGGGCAGGTCATCCCTACTCCCGAACCCAACGAGAGCGTTGTGTTTATCTCCCACTTCCTCCGAGGACCAGGCTTCGCTCTGGATCCCTTTGTTAGCGGTCTTATGTTCTATTACAGGCTGGATTTTCACGATCTGGCCCCGGATTCCCTTCTTCACATCTCGTCATTTATTGTCGTATGTGAGGCCTTCCTCCGCATTACCCCTCACTTCGGCCTGTGAGTCAAGACCTTCGATGTGAAGCCGAAGATGATCGAGGGATAGCACGCAGCGTGCGGAGGTGCTTTAATAAGCAAAATCGCTGACGCTCCATGGCCAGAGGGTTCCTTCCTAGAGGTGTCTGAATTGTGGCAGCAGGAGTGGTTTTACGTCACAGCTCCCCGAAGTGCCAAGTGGGTACCTGCCCCCGCAATTCGCTTGGGCCCCCCACCGCAACTGATGTCATGGATCAGCAGGGGGCTGAGCCGGGGTCCAGCCAAGGACGTGCCAATACTGCAAAACCGTATCCAAGATCTCTTTGAGAGAGATTTCAGTCTGGTTATGGTAATGCAAGTTATGCTAGTTCGTCAAGTCCAGCCTTGCAAACGTCGGCCCCTCCGCATGTGGGAATTCAACTCAGAAGGACCGCATGCTATTCAACATTTCCTCGGCATGACGCACGAAGAGATGTACAAATCGTTCTTCGGACCCCAAATTGAGTGTCCGGACACCACCGAGGACATGGGCCTGAGCTGCAACCGCCCCGCTGCCCAAGTAAGTAATCCCATGCCGAACCTGCTGTCCTTTTATTTATCATGGCATCATTCTAAAGAGCCGCCTTTTGACTAGGACTGGATAACAAAGGTGATGATTATTAGGTGTTCGGCCCCCCTTCCTGAGGGATTGGACAATCCGGTACTGGACAAGATGCTCGAGCCGGCGCCTTATCCACTGTCCTCAAAGGAAGATGATGGGGGGAATAAAGAGGGCGAAAGCGGGCCCCGCTCGCTACTTATTCCAGCCGGGGGAATGAGCACCTCCGCGAGGGAGGACAATCAAAGGGAAGAATCTGACATTCTCTCTCCCCGGGGAAGGAAGAGAACTACCTCTGAAGATCCGGAAACCAAGGTTTCCAATCGGGAGAAGAAATCTTCATCAGAGGGTCCTGCCTCGGAGGGTATTCTTGCCGCACAATGTCCATGCGGGGATCAGCCCTCTACCGAGCTATAAGTAATCGAAAAGTACTTAATAATGAAAACATCATACCTCACTTCCGAAGACAATAACTGATGCTTATAAATTGTAGTCCGAATCGCAGCCCTTCTCGACAGAGTTCATCTTAGGGGGATCTTCTTCTGGAGATGATGGAGAGCGAAATGCCTCCACCAGACACCCTAGCTCAAGAAGCGGGAGACCTTGAAGTGTCGTCGTGAAGGGTATCTCCGGATCCACTAGGGCCAGAGGATAACCCTTTGGCTGCCCGGAATCCCCAGTATCCGGCTCCTAAGGAGAGCGACAACAAGGGTCCGTATAGTGTGCGGTTGGACGTGCTAAAGGATCTTCTGGGGCAAGCTGCCGTCTCGGAAGCGCATCGTACGCTAATGGGTACGGTAATTGAAAGGATTTTGTCGTGGAATTGTCACAGCAGATGTCCTAATGGAAGGACTTAGTCGTAGGGCCATCGCAACTAGGAAGCTTAAAGGGGTTAATCGGGACAAAGGACGCGAGAGGTTTTATACTAGTTCGGCCCCTTACGATGAAGGTAAAAGCCTACGTCTAGTTGTGTTGGTATTGCCAGGGTTTCGATTACCAAGAGGCTAGTTCGCCGGCTTGGTTATCGATCTCTTCTTTCTTTCCCTAAGCCGCCACCGGGTCGTCCCCTTATATACACGGGTTGACGCCTGGTGGCCTACAGAGTCCCAGCCGGCTCATAAATCGTGTCCGGCTCGGTGACTTCTTTTACATGCCTTTCTTTACAAGTCTTTCCTTATATACGACGGTTTACAATATTGGGCCTTAAGCCATCTCTAGGCCTTTAGGCCTTCTATAAGATTTGATAAACTATCATCTTGAATGTTTACTGGGCTTCCTTTGTAACCCGCCATTGAGGCTGACCCGGCCTCTCCTGGGCGGGTCAAAACTGATAGCTATATCCCCAACATTAGGCCCTAGGTTGACTTTGAACTTTGTTCTTTGTCAATCTTCAATACTTAGACAAAATCCATCTTCTTATCCTCGTAGAAGTTTTTGTAACCCGCCATGACGTCATCTCTTGAAAACACAAAAAACTTTTATGACGTCATCCCTCAACGGATCTTCATCTTTCATGCCTTCCGAGAATCGAGGCATCCGTTTGGTTGGATAATCATCATTTGGGTCTTCCTCGATTTTTGCACCCGTCTTTTCACCTTTTCCCTTATAAATAGGCACGCCTCGGCCTTTTCTCATTCTTCTCTCCTCTTCATCTCCTTCCTCTCGCAACCCTCCTGTCGCTCGAGCTCCACCGCCGCCGTAGCGCTCATCGTCGTCCTCAAGCTCGGCCGCTGCATCACCCTGATTCTGTCCAGAGAACGGCAACGATCCTCCATAGCAACTCCGCACCCGTAAGCTCTCACCTTCTCACCCCATAGATCTGCATTAGGGTTCAAGAGGTTTCCTTCTTGTGTTCTTCGCTGTTCGTCATAGAGTTGTTGCAACTTCTCTTACCGCACCCTCCTTTGATCTAAAAGTAGTGCACAACTTAAGCAATAGCTGTTTCTCATCCATTTTAGATGTTAGTAGATCCCTTTCCTTTGTACAGATATCTTCTTAGAGCTGATGAACTCATCTGAGCTATATTTTTAGGTCTAAGAAGTTTCTCATTTTGAACGGCCATTTGATCCATAGTAATATCCAGAAGTTAAGAAACCTGTTTGTCTCTATACTTAATCAATTCTGCCGCTGGTATTTCTCAAATGTTTGTAGTTATGGCGACTTACTATGCCGGCTTACTTTTCCTTATATGACATTAGCCCTTAATTAAGCCGCCATTACTCCTGTGTATCATCTTTTACTTTCATCATATTTATTGAATTGAACCGGCGTGTTACCTTCCTTTCAGTACGTTTCTGAACACCATGCCGTCCAAACCGCCGACTGTCTGCAACTGGGTTCCCTCAACCGTAACAGAGGAACGTTTGAAGGAGTTCTTCTCCATAGGAGTTTTGCCAGGAAAAAATGTCATGTCTTACCATGCACCTGACCCGGAGGAAGAACGGCCCAATCCAAAAAATGGTGAAGTCGTTGTCTTTACTAACCACATGAACCGTGGTTTTTCACCGCCCGGCTCAAAGTTCTTCAGAGATGTCCTTCATTTTTTCAAACTCGACCCTCAAGATATCGGGCCCAATTCCATATCCAATATCTGCAACTTCCAAGTGCTCTGTGAGGTGTACCTTCAGGAAGAGCCACCCGTGGAACTGTTTAGAGAGTATTTTTTTTCTGAATCGGCAGAACGAGTGCACCAACGGCCTTAGCTTGGAGCTTGGAGGCATCTCAATTCAGCGTCGGCAGGGCACTGTCTTCCCCCTCATAGTCTTGCCGAGTCATCCAAAAGACTGGAATCAGACTTGGTTCTATTGTCAAGACACTTCACCAGCAAACGAGAAGCCACTGCCGGGTTATTGCGCCGAGCGTCTTGACTCCAAATTTGCGCTCCCTGACAAGCTTACTGCTGCCGAAGGCAAGAGCTTGATCCCATCAATAAAAAAGGATTAACACCTTATTAGGGAACGACTTAACCGGAGTTGACCTGACCTGCTGCTGGATCTCATGGTGGGTTATCCCTCTAAGCCGTCGATCAAAATTGATGTACGAGTATGGTGGAGGCCCAGATGACTCTCTTCGTCATAGCTCCGTTCAACTAATGGAAGAAGATATTGTTTCAATGTCGACTCTTCTGGTGAACGGAAAATATGAAGACTGCAGTACCGTCGGGTTAAACCCCTTCTGCAAGCTTAACCCAGTGCCAGAAGTAAGGAAACTCTGATCTCTCTCCTTTGTATTTTTCCCAGCTGTATTGTTTAATACTTGCCTGACCTTTCATGTAGTTTTTACCTGTTTGCAGGCCAAATCTGATTTCTGGAAATTTAAATATGACCATGAAGCTGTCAAGAAAGCGAGAGTCGCTGCCATAAACGCCAAGAAGACGACCCGGAGGTCTAAAAAGAAGAAGAAGAGCACCGCTGAAGACATGATGAAGCTTGACGACACTTCTGAGTCGGAGGTAGCCCTTGACTCCCTTGGACAACTTTTTAATAATCTTATTAACACTGATCATTACCAGGATGAGACTGGGGCCAGTCAGGCTGTGGAAGAAGAGGTAACTATTTCCTCCGACTCAACCCATTTGCCAAGACAGAAACTTCGAGTCGTAACCCAAAAAGTAAGGTTTTCACACCCTTTGGCTTATCAGGACCCTCATTTTCTTTTGAAAAAGCAGCAACATGAAAGCCGCCGTCAGGCCAACTGCGTGTTGTTCTTCAACAAACTCCTCAAAAGCGCCGGAATGAGGTTTACTTCTTTGTTTTTGACTCTCTGTCTAATGGATTCTTTCCCTTACATTACTTAATTTTACTTTATCTTTGCAGGAGGTGTCTCGCTCTTCTGGCGACTCGTCTCCGACCCAATTTCCGGCCTTCAAGACTGCCCCTGGGTAAGGAAAAAATCCTCTTTCCTCCGTGTTTTTCATGCTGTATCTTTATACTGACAGTCTCATAATATTTCTCTTAGTGGTCAAGCTAAATCCAAGAAGGAAAAGACAACTAAGCCGGTGGAAGACCCGCCAGTTCCTATCCCTGAACCAGCCATGCCATCTTCTCCTCCGTTAACTGATACTCCAGAAGACCTGCCTATCAATGCAGAAGCAAATCCTCCTGAGTCGTTGTTTGAAGAAACCACCGTTAACCCTTCTGCCACTGGGCCATCCAGCTCGGCTAACTCGCCATCACCGTCTGCTCAAGACGTTCTGATCACTGGGAGCCGCTTCGTTAAGCTGGGGAATCCAACCGTGTTGGCTCGTCATACTGCGAAACAAGAGGTGCTGGAGCGACAAAAAGTGCGTTTTGATATTTCGCATTGTGACCATCTGAATGCCAATGATATATTATCCGGCTATCTCAGCCATGTGCACTGAAGCCGTGACTCGGAGATTGAAATGGTCAAGCAGCTGCAGCTGCAGTAGGAGGTACGTTCCTCCAATTTATATTCTGCCAGCCCCCACGTCTTCAGATTATGAGAAAAACGGAATGATCTGTAGACTTTATGATATAGGCTTAGACTTTACCTTTAGACTTTTCTGGAGTTCAATAAAATAGAACAAAGCTTCACTTGTAGTCCCCAAGGGCCAGTTCATTTAACCATAAATGAACCGGTACTTTGAATTTTATAACTGTCTTGTACCGAATCCAACAAATACTGTAATCCGGCTTAACCTTGAGAAAACTATCGTGGAATTGTCACGGCAGATGTCCTAATGGAAGGACTTAGTCATAGGGCCATCGCAACTAGGAAGCTTAAAGGGGTTAATCGGGACAAAGGACATGAGAGGTTTTATACTAGTTCGGCCCCTTACGATGAAGGTAAAAGCCTACGTATAGTTGTGTTGGTATTGCTGGGGTTTCAATTACCAAGAGGCTAGTTCGCCGGCTTGGTTATCGATCTCTTGTTTCATTCCCTAAGCCGCCACCGGGTCATCCCCTTATCTACACGGGTTGATGCCTGGTGGCCTACAGAGTCCCGGCCGGCTCATAAATTGTGTCCGGCTCGGTGACTTCTTTTACATGCCTTTCTTTACAAGTCTTTCCTTATATACGGCGGTTTACAATATTGGGCCTTAAGCCGCCTCTAGGCCTTTAGGCCTTCTATAAGATTTCATAAACTATCGTCTTGAATGTTTACTGGGCTTCCTTTGTAACCCGCCATTGAGGCTAACCCGGCCCCTCCTGGGAGGGTCATAACTGATAGCTATATCCACAACATTAGGCCCTAAGTGCCAAGTGTTGTTACTTTGTAAAGTATTTGGGACTTGAAGTATTTTAGAGTCATAAGAAATTGATTTGGCATACATTAGCCCCCAAGTGTCAAGTGGTTTTGCAGTGCAAAGGCACTCGAGACTTGAATCTTGAATCTTAAACTTTAATTGAAATCTTGACTCATCTGGGTATGTTTTGCAGAATGCCTTATCTGAACTGAGCTCGCAATTAACTGATGCGAAGACCCGGCTGGCAGATCAGGAGGCAGAAATCAAGTCTGCTGACTCCAAACTGCAACCGAGTCTTGCTGAGACGGAAAATTTGAAAACCAGCTTGAATGTCAAGAAGAAAAACTAGGCTGAGGAAAAAACGTTGTTGACACAACGCGCCGAGAAAGCCGAGGCAGCCCTTGAAGAGGTTACAACAGAGCTGACCGGATTAAAGGACCGGATGTCTCAAATGGTGGCCGCCATCTTCGGTAAGCCATCTATATTTGATATTGTGTATTTTCTGTTGATCCGGAATATAAACCGCCAGCTGACTCTTTGTTTACAAAATATGTGCAGGCCCACGAAGCAAGAATCTGAGCCAAGACAATGCGATTAAACTGAAGGCGGTGTATACTTTAGTGGAGCAATTGTATATTGGCGCTCAAGGGGCACTTGCCGCTATCTCTCCTGTTAATCAAGGACCCAACCGGCTCAGTGACGTCTTAAAAAGCTGTCAATCTTACCCGCCATGTTCCAAGAAGTGAAGCGCTCCTGTGCCAGAGCCGGAGCTTTGACTGCCCTGAGCCGCTCCAAGGCTTGGGTGCCAGATCTAGACCCGACGGACGTAGCGAGAGGGTATGCTACCGTGAAGGAAGACAGATCTCCATTTGACCAAGATGACTTCGTGGCCTGCGTGCGCGGAGTTCGACCTCAGGCGACTATTCTTGGAGATGAAACCAATATCGACAAGTATCAGCCGGGTTTTGACTTGGATAATAAGAAGATGGCGACTCCCTCCTACAAAGTGATCGATTTAATCCCGCCTGTTCGTGAACATACATTTGCCCTGGAAGTTGATCCGGCCGGCCTGATTGACGAAGAAGCAGAATTTATTGCTGTGAACGGCTTTGATTGGTCAAAGCCCAGCTTCCAATCAGCAGAGGGCAGTGAACCGACGAGGGAGGAGTGATGGCCATATTCATGGGCTTGTAAAAGCCTTGTAATAGATTAGTTTTTGAAAACACTACATATTCTGCCTATGCCATTGCGCATAAGACACTGTGTTACTATGTGCTTTCTGATGTTAATATATGCATCACTTTTATGGTTGTCCCTTCAATACTTCAACTCTGTTCCTGTAGATACAAAGGAAACAACTGGCTTGGCGGCTTAGTACCAAACGGGTTAGAACACCCGATTTATAGCCAATATATTTATCATAGTAAAAAGTAGAACCAGATGTAAAAAGAAAACAAGGTTGAAATAACCTTTTATCAATACAGAAAGCAACTATTTATAAACAATAGCCACACTTGTACCTTTGATCTCCCGACCACCAGTTTAAATGACCCGAGTGATGAGGTTGATAATCCTGTCCATTTTGAGAAGTCAATGCTTCTGAATACTTAATGATTATCATGCCTTGGCGGCTTGTTGTCAAATAGTCCGGCCGGTGAAAAGACCATACTAATTATTTTTGAAATTGAGGCAACAAAAAACCAATAAGGCAAATAACAGGTGGTAGACAAAATTGACCTTGTAATTAAAGGTTGGGGGGTTTCTGATTCGAATACGATTAGTAACCCAGACCAAAGGGGTTAAGCTAAGGTTCGAATACGACCATATAGCTCCCAGGGGCTTTGGCGTTGCGCCGATCTAGAGGGTACCGACAACTATGTTCTCTTTGGTTAGAATACAACCTATGTTTGAACAGGAAGCCCCCAAATGACCATGAGAGTTTTTTAACGACCCTGATTCAAATATGATCCAAGTCGGACCCAAAAGGGGTTAAGCTGTGATTTAGATACGATCAAGAAGCCCCCTAATGAGTTTGGCTTTGAGCCGATCAAAAGGGTTACAACAGCTATGTTCTCTTTGGTTCGAATACGACCTATGTTTGAACAGGAAGCCCCCAAGTGACCATGATAGTTGCAGCTAGATTCGAATACGATCATAAGCCGGACCAAAAAAAGGTTAGACTTGATTCAAATATGACCAGCTCCTTAATAGTCATTTGAAAATAGTAATAAAAAATAATAAAGATGTGTAATCTTTCTGAAAAGAAGAGAGACCGATGGTCCTGCTTTATTACTTATCATAATATATATATAACGTCTGGCGGGTCTCCTCTTCTGACTTACGTGAGTCTTTGTGCTCTCGAATGTCAATGAGGTAATATGACCCGTTGTTTAAGTTCTTGCTAACCACAAAAGGTCCTTCCCAAGGTGGGGATAGCTTGTGTGCATCTGATAAATCATGGATGAGCCGGAGCACCAGGTCACCTTCTTGAAAAGTCCTGGACTTAACCCGGCGGCTGTGATAACGACGTAGGTCCTGTTGATAAATTGCTGATCGAGCCGCTGCTAAGTCTCTTTCCTCATCTAACAAGTCAAGTACATTGATACGTCTTCGTCGTATCTACTTTTCCAAACACCTTTGCCCTTGTTTTGGACTCTAACTTGTATGATTCGAATGGAACTAACCTGGACTGACGCTATTTTCAGCAGAATTACCATGGTGTTGTTTTATGTGCAGAAAACAAATATTCTCGGAATGACCTAAAACTCCACGGAACATCTTAGAAAAAATAATAAAAAATCCTCGCCAAAGATGAAGACCAGGGGGCCCACACCCTTCTCACGAGGGTGGGGGGCGCGCCCCCCTACCTCGTGGGCCCCCTGTTGCATCTCCGACTCCAACTCCACCTCCATATATTGAGTTTCAATGAGAAAAAAATCAGAGATAATAAATCATCGCGTTTTACGATACAGAGCCGCCGCCAAGCCCTAAAACCTCTCGGGAGGGCTGATCTGGAGTCCGTTCAGGGCTCCGAAGAGGGGGATTCGTCACTGTCGTCATCATCAACCATCCTCCATCACCAATTTCATGATGCTCACCGCCGTGCGTGAGTAATTGCATTGTAGGCTTGCTGGATGGTGACGGGTTGGATGAGATTTATCATGTAATCGAGTTAGTTTTGTTAGGGTTTGATCCCTAGTATCCATTATGTTCTGAGATTGATGTTGCTATGACTTTGCTATGCTTAATGCTTGTCACTAGGGCCCGGGTGCCATGATTTCAGATCTGAACCTATTATGTTTTCATGAATATATCTGAGTTCTTGATCCTATCTTGCAAGTCTATAGTCACCTATTATGTGTTATGATCCGGCAACCCCGAAGTGACAATAATCGGGACCACTCCCAGTGATAACCATAGTTTGAGGAGTTCATGTATTCAGTATGTGCTAATGCTTTGTTCCGGTTCTCTATTAAAAGGAGGCCTTAATATCCCTTAGTTTCCAATGGGACCCCGCTGCCACGGGAGGGTAGGACAAAAGATGTCATGCAATTTTTTTCCATAAGCACGTATGACTATATACGGAATACATGCCTACATTACATTGATGAATTGGAGCTAGTTCTGTGTCACCCTATGTTATGACTGTTACATGATGAACCGCATCCTGCATAATTATCGATCACTGATCCGGTGCCTACGAGCTTTCCATATACTGGTTCTTGCTTATTTACTTTCCTGCTGCTACTGTTACAATCACTACAAAATACCAAAAACAGTACTTTTGCTGTCTTTACTTTTGTTGCCGCTACCACCACTGTCATATTACTTTGCTACTAAACACTTTGCTGCAGATACTAAGTTTCTAGGTGTGGTTGAATTGAAAACTCAGCTGCTAATACTTGAGAATATTCTTTGGCTCCCCTTGTGTCGAATCAACAAATTTGGGTTGAATACTCTACCCTCGAAAGCTGTTGCGATCTCCTATACTTGTGGGTTATCAAGACCTTTTTCTGGCGTCGTTGCCGGGGAGCATAGCTCTATTCTTTGAGTCACTTGGGATTTATATCTGCTTATCACTATGAAGAACTTGAGAGATCCAAAAACCAAGATCTATTCCTCGACTACGAGGGGAGGTAAGGAACTGCCATCTAGCTCTGCACTTGATTCACCTTCTGTTATGAGTAAGTTAGCGACACCTACACCTGCTTCTACTATTCGTTCTGATATGTCACATTATATTGACGATGCCACTTCTGCTATGCATGATACTTATGATGAAAATGCTTCTATGTCTGATACTACTGTGCCCCTTAGTGAATTTCTTGATGAACAAATTGCTAGGGCTAGAGAAAAAGAAATTATTGAATCTGAATATGATGATGATATTATGCTGCTATTTTTGCTTGCAAAGATAGATATGAGCTTAAGAGGTTATTAATTAAATGGAACAAAGAATCACTTAGAGATAAAATGAGACCCAACCCTGCTTTTGCTACTTCACCTATTTGTGTTCCAGATAAGGATTATGAATTCTGTGTTGATCCTAATATAATTACTTTGGTTGAATCTGATCCATTTTATGGCTATGAATCTGAAACTGTTGTGGCACATCTTACTAAGTTAAATGATAGAGCTGCCCTGTTTACTAATGATGAGAGATCGCGTTACCTTTATATACTCAAAATATTTCCGTTCTCATTAAAGGGTGATGCTAAGATATGGTTTAATTCTCTTGATCCTGTTTGTGTGCGTAGTCCCCAGGATATGATTTATTACTTCTCTGCTAAATAGTTCCCTGCTCATAAGAAACAAGCTGCTTTGAGGGAAATATACAACTTTGTGCAAATTAAAGAAGAGAGTCTCCCACAAGCTTGGGGGGGGGGCTTCTCAAGTTACTTAATGCTTTGCCTAATCATCCTCTTAAGAAACCAGAAATACTTGATATCTTTTATAATGGACTAACCGATGCTTCCAGAGATTACCTGGATAGTTGTGCTGGTTCTCTTTTCAGGGAAAGAACACCGGATGAAGCTGAAATTCTATTGAATAATATGTTGACAAATGAAAATAATTGGGCACCTCCTGAGCTAGGTCCTGAGCCAACTCCTGCTCCAATTACTGAGCCTATTCCTAAACCAACTCTGAAGAAGAGAGGTGTTCTATTTCTCAGTCCCGAAGATATGTAAGAGGCAAAGAAATCTATGAAAGAGAAAGGTATTAAAGCTAAAGACGTTAAGAATTTACCTCCTATTGAAGAAATACATGGTTTTAATATACCGCCTGTTGAAGAAACCTATGATCTCAATTATTTATTTACTGAAGAACCTCCTGATCCCGATATCCCGACACAGGTAGTAAAGGTAAATTCCCTCTATAGATATGATAAAGCTGAAGTCCCTCCTACTAAAATTGGTAGTCAATGCTTGGATGAGTTTGATAACTTTACGTATAAGCAAGATGACTTCAATGCTTATTTTGGTAGACAATTAAAAGAAAATGATTATATGATTAGACGCTTGGGTGATTTTATGGCTAATATTAAAGGTGAACTTAAACTTGTTAGCAAACATGCTTCTATGGTTACCACTCAAGTAGAACAAGTACTTAAGGCTCAAAAAGAAGTGCTTGATGAAATGAATAGAAAGAAAAATGATTATGCTATTAGAGTGGCTACTAGAACTGGTAGAATGACTCAGGAACCTTTGTATCCTGAAGGCCACCCTAAGAGAATCGAGCAAGATTCTCAAAGAAATAATATTGATGTTCCTAGTTCTTCTAAAAAGAAGAAAAAGAAAAATGAAAGAACTGTGCAAACTTCTAGTGAACCTATTGCTGAACCACCTGATAATCCAAATGATATTTCTATGTCTGATGCTGAAACACAATCTGGCAATGAACATGAACCTAATAAAATATTAATGATGACGTTCATGATGATGCTCAACCTAGTAACGATAATGATGTAGAAATTGAACCTGCTGTTGATCTTGATAACCCACAATCAAAGAATCAACATTATGATAAAAGAGACTTTGTTGCTAGGAAACATGGTAAAGAAAGGGAACCTCGGGTTCAGAAACCCATGCCTTTTCCTCCGAAACCATCCAAGAAAAAGGATGACGAGGATTTTGAGCCCTTAGCTGAAATGATTAGGCCTATCTTTTTGCGTATGCGATTAACTGATGTGCTCAAAACAAATCCTTATGCTAAATATATGAAGGATATCATTAATAATAAAAGAAAGATATCGGAAGCTGAGATTTCCACCATGCTTGCTAATTATACTTTTAAGGGTGGAATACCAAAGAAACTTGGAGACCCCGGAGTACCTACTATACCTTGCTCCATTAAAAGAAATTATATTAAAACTGCTTTATGTGATCTTGGAGCCGGTATTAGTGTCATGCCTCTCTCTTTATATCGTAGAATTGACTTGAATAAGTTGACACCTACTGAAATATCTTTGCAAATGGCTGATAAATCAACTGTTATACCTGTCGGTATTTGTGAGGATGTGCCTGTTGTGGTTGCAAATGTTACTATTTTAACGGACTTCGTTATTCTTGATATTCCCGAGGATGATAGTATGTCTATTATTCTTGGAAGACCTTTTCTTAATACTGCAGGGGCTGTTATTGATTGCAACAAAGGCAATGTCACTTTTCATGTTAATGGTAATGAGCATACGGTACACTTTTCGAGGAAACAACCTCAAGTTCATAGTATCAACTCTATTGGAAAAATTCCATCGATTATATTTGGAGGTTTTGAATTTTTCTCTTCCTACTGTCAAGAAGAAATATGATATTCTTATTATTGGGGATGTGCATATCCCCATTGAGGTAACTTAGTGTTATTCGAAATTTCTCCGGTTTCATGATTATCGGAATGAGTTTGTTAACAAGACTTGATCAACCTTGTTAGTGGATTCTTTTTGATGAGCATGAGATGGATGAAACTAGAAGCACAACCTTCTGTACCCTCTCTATATTTTATGTTATTTATATTAAATAAAGTAAAAACAGTATTTTCTGTCTGTTTCCTGACTTATCTATCCAATATAAAAATATCCTGAAAATAAAAGTCCTCAGAATGCCATGCCAATTTAATATGATTTTTTCGGGAATATTTGAGGATTTACTGTGCAAAAATTACCGCGGGAGGAGCTGCCACCTGGCCACGAGGGTGGTGGGCGCCCCCCCCCCTATATGGTGCGCCCCCTGCCTCATGGGCCCATGGTGGCCCTCCTCCACTTATCCCAGCACCCATCTTCTTCCTCTATCTCACACAAACATGAAAAACAAACTCAAGCACGAGTTCCGGCCACTTTTGCTGTGATTTTCGATCTCCTCGCTCAAAGCACCTCTCTCAAAACTTCTTGGGGAGATTGTTCCTTGGTATGTGACTCCTCCATTGGTCCAATTAGTTTTTGTTCTAGTGCTTTATTCTTTGCAAATTTGTGCTGCATAGGTGACCATGTTCTTGAGCTTGCATGGCAAATTTATACGGTTCCAAGTAGTTCTAATGCTTGATATAGGCTCTAGGCACTTGTAGGAGTAGTTGCTATCAGTTTTATTGAGTTTGGTTCACTTTTATTTTGAAGTTACTAAAAATTTCAGAATTTTTCAGAAAATGATGAGGAGATTTTTGAGGGGCTCATCGAGCCAAAGCTCGAAGGAAATGGCACCGAAGCCTAAGTATAATTTGCCACGCACCGCGTAGATTCGGGCGTGTGAATGGCCTTCTGATGATTTCTTGAGAGCAGCCGGCTTCTATGAAGATTTTCATGAATTGGCTCACAATGCAGGCCTTGCCGCTTTCCTCCATGACCAATGCGATCAGTATCTCTTACTCACAAGTACCTTTGTGCAAAACTTTCATTTTCATTCTAGGGACTCACCACCTACGGTGGAGTTTCATTTATATGATGAGCATAAGGAAATGTCACTTTATGATTTCTGTTGGATTTGTTTGGTCCCTTTTGAGGTCAAGACAGAAGAACCACATAATGATGATGTGGCTGGGTTTATTGATAATATCACTGTAGGAGAAACCAGGAAGGTTTCCGATGCACGAATCACTAGCATGCATTTTCCTATTTTGCGTTACTTTGCATTATTTGCTAGTCGTTATTTAATTGGACGCGAAAATTCTGGAAACCTGAGCATCCCTGATTTAATTATTCTGCTCCAAGGTTTATACGGTGATAACACTTTTAGTTTGGGCGGTATTATTGCTAGACGATTAAATATGAGCCGTACTAAGGGCCCCATCTTTGGAGGCATCTATGCCACACGCCTAGCCGCACATTTTAACATACATATTAGGCATGCTGAGAAGGAAGAAAAGGTGCTGCCTCGTGTTTATCTAGATCATAAAAGTATGGTGGCACATGATTTTATTGTTAAAAATAGGGCAGGGGAGCTTAAATATCAATTGTTCTTTAATAAACATCATCCTGAGACTATTACCTTGCCGGCTCCTTGTTTGTTTGATTTGACTGCAGGCACGTACCTTGTTCCGTTGACGGCTATTCACGCCTAATGGAACCCTGCACCAGTCGAGGAGCCAGAACAGGAACCACAAGATGAGCCTCCACGACAATCTATTTATTCTTGGGATCCAGAGATGACTGTTAGCCAGTGGCAGTCAGAGTCTTCTTCTTCATCACAGTATGATCCCAACTATTCCTCCTCATCACAGTATGACCCCAACAACTATTATTATGGATATCCGCTAGGCCAGCCGTGGCCATAGACCAATTTAGGCCAAAAGCCTAAGCTTGGGGGAGTATGTATTTCTCACCGACATTACATTTACGTTCACACACACTCATTGCTAGATGTCGGTGCTCATATTTTTTCACTGTAATATCCATGCTAGTTTATTTTACTTTTCCTGCTTTCTTCTTGTGTGTTTGTTAAACCTTAAGAAAAACCAAAAAAATTAGTAGTAGTTTATTTTTTTGCTGTGGTAGTAATAATTAAAAAAGAAAACCCAAAAATATTTCCCGTTCTTCTTTTGCTTGTTGGGAGCTTTGCCGTGTAAATAGTTTTATTTCTTTTCTTTTATTTGGGGTCAGTAGGAGAAGACCATAATTAAATTGTTGAAGTGGCTCTTATATGCATTATTGTTGATTTAACCAAGAGCCCATATTGCCTTGTCTTCTCCTGTTTATTGAATGCTCGCAGATTCCAGCTTAGTCCAATGCGCGTGCACTCTTATTATTATTCACACCGTTCGGTCGTGCAAGTGAAAGTCAATTATGATGATATATGATGGACTGACTGAGATGAGAAAAGCTGGTATGAACTCGACCTCTTTTGTTTTTGTAAATATGATGAGTCCCTCGTTCTTGATTCAGCTTATTATGAATAAACATGTTTGCAATGACAGTTAGAGATCAGAGTTGCTTGTGCCATGCTTGATTAGCTATGAGTTATAATGATTTACCTTGTATGCCAACATGCTATTGAGATGATTATGATGTGGTATGATGGGGCGGTATCCTCCTTTGAATGATTTAAGTGACTTGACTTGGCACATGTTCACGCATGTAGTTGAAACAAAATCAACATAGCCTTCACAATATTTATGTTCATGGTTGATTATATCCTACTCATGCTTGCATCCAATGTTTATTAATTTTAATGCATGTACATGGCTGTTGTCACTCTCTAGTTGGTCACTTCCCAGTCTTTTGCTAGCCTTCACTTGTACTAAGCGGGAATACTGCTTGTGCATCCAATCCATTAAACCCCAAAGTTATTCCAGATGAGTCCACTATACCTTCCTATATGCGGTATCTACCTGCCGTTCCAAGTAAATTTGTATGTGCCAAACTCTAAACCTTCAAATAAACATTCTATTTTGTATGCTCGAATAGCTCATGTATCAACAAAGGTTGTCCTTATCTTCCGTGTTAGGCGGGTTATTCTCAAGAGGAGTGGACTCCACTCCTCACTCACGAGAAAATGGCTGGTCACCGGGATGCCCAGTCCCATGCTTTATGCAAACTAAATCAAAATTAATTGCAAACAAAACTCCCCCTGGGACCTGATGTATGTTGGAGGCACTCGTTGTTTCGAGCAAGCCATGGATTGATGCTTGTTGGTGGAGGGGGAGTATAAACTTTACCATTCTGTTTGGGAACCTCCTATAATGTGTTTAGCATGGAAGATATCGCCATCTCTTAGTTGTTACGTTGACAATGAAAGTATATCACTCAAAATACAATTTATCTCCATTTCAAAACCGAGCTCTGGCACCTCTAGAAATCCCTGCTTCCCTCTGCGAAGGGCCTATCCATTTACTTTTGTGTTCAGTCATCACCCTCTTATTAAAAAGCACTAGCTGCAGAGCACAGCCGTCATTTGCATTCATCACTGTTAATTTATATTGGGTGTGACTATGATTGGATCTCTTTTACCATGAATTACAATGTCTAGTTAGTCCTTGATCTTTAAAGGTGCTCTGCATTTATGTTTTGTGATCTCAGAAAGGGCTAGCGAGATACCATCTTGTTCTATCATATTATGGTTGTTTTGAGAAAGTGTTGTCATCCGAGATTTATTATTATGACTTGCTAGTTGATTATGCTATTGATATGAGTAATGATGAGACGTGAGAATTATTGCAAGTGTGGTTAGTTATGATCTATGCTGAAAACTTGAATGCTGGCCTGACATAGTTACAACAACAAGAGCAAACAGAGTTTGTAAAAGTTTTTCTTTCTTTCAGTTTGTCAACTGAATTGCTTGAGGACAAGCAAGGATTTAAGCTTGGGGGAGTTGATACGTCTCCGTCGTATCTACTTTTCCAAACACTTTTGCCCTTGTTTTGGACTCTAACTTGTATGATTTGAATGGAACTAACCCGAACTGACGCTATATTCAGTAGAATTACCATGGTGTTGTTTTATGTGCAGAAAACAAATATTCTCGGAATGACCTGAAACTCCACGGAACATCTTAGAAAAAATAAAAAAAAATCCTCACCAGAGATGAAGACCAGGGGGCCCACACCCTTCTAACGAGGGTGGGGTGCGCGCCCCCTACCTCGTGGGCCCCCTGTTGCGTATCCGACTCCACCTCCACCTCCATATATTGAGTTTCGATGAGAAAAAAATCAAAGAGAAGAAATCATCGCGTTTTACGACACGGAGCCGCCGCCAAGCCCTAAAACCTCTCGGGAGGGCTGATCTGGAGTCCGTTCGGGGCTCCGGAGAGGGGGATTCGTCACCGTCGTTATCATCAACCATCCTCCATCACCAATTTCATGATGCTCACTGCCGTGCGTGAGTAATTGCATCGTAGGCTTGCTGGACGGTGATGGGTTGGATGAGATTTATCATGTAATTGAGTTAGTTTTGTTAGGGTTTGATCCCTAGTATCCATTATGTTCTGAGATTGATGTTGCTATGACTTTGTATGCTTAATGCTTGTCACTAGGGCCCGAGTGCCATGATTTCAAATCTGAACATATTATGTTTTCATGAATATATGTGAGTTCTTGATCCTATCTTGCAAGTCTATAGTCACCTACTATGTGTTATGATCCGGCAACCCTGAAGTGACAATAATCGGGACCACTCCCGGTGATGACCATAGTTTGAGGAGTTCATGTATTCACTATGTGCTAATGCTTTGTTCCGGTTCTCTATTAAAAGGAGGCCTTAATATCCCTTAGTTTCCAATAGGACCCCGCTGCCACGGGAGGGTAGGACAAAAGATGTCATGCAAGTTCTTTTCCATAAGCACGTATGACTATATACGGAATACATGCCTACATTACATTGATGAATTGGAGCTAGTTCTGTGTCACCCTATGTTATGACTGTTACATGATGAACCGCATCCTGCATAATTATCCATCACTGATCTGGTGCCTACGAGTTTTCCAGATACTGGTTCTCTCTTATTTACTTTCCCGCTGCTACTGTTACAATCACTACAAAATACCAAAAACATTACTTTTGCTGTCTTTAGTTTTGTTGCCGCTACCACCACTATCATATTACTTTGCTACTAAACACTTTGCTGCAGATACAAAGTTTCCAGGTGTGGTTGAATTGGCAACTCAGCTGCTAATACTTGAGAATATTCTTTGGCTCCCCTTGTGTCGAATCAACAAATTTGGGTTGAATACTCTACCCTCAAAAGCTATTGCGATCCCCTATACTTGTGGGTTATCATGCATCCTGTCTGGCTTGTTCATTGTTAGCTTCAACATAAGCCGCCACACGGGGCGAGTCATGACAGATGTCACTAGGTAACACTGCTTCTGCTCCATAAACCATGAAGAAAGGTGGGTAACCTATAGATCTGTTAGGGGTGGTGTTGATACTCCACAGCACCGAGGGTAACTCCTCTACCCAACAACCCGGCGTTCGCTGCAAGGGAACCATAAGCTGGGGCTTGAGACCTTTTAAGATTTCCTGATTTGCTCTCTCAGCCTGACCATTGGATTGAGGATGAGCTACAGACGAAACATCAAGCTGGATATGCTCGCGCTGACAGAACTCCTCCATAGCCCCTTGGGATAAATTAGTGCCATTGTCAGTGATAATGCTGTGTGGAAAACCAAAACGGAAGATCACTTTTTCATGAATTGAACCGCTTTGGCCGCATCACACTTACTCACTAGTTCTGCCTCAACCCACTTTGTGAATTTGTCAACTTCCACTAAAAGATGTGTTTTTTTATCCTTAGACCTTTTGAAAGGTCCAACATGTCAAGCCCCCAGACCGCAAACGGCCAAGTGATTGGAATCATCCGCAACTCTTGAGCCGGCACATGTGCTCGTCGTGCGAATTTTTGACATCCAGCACATCTACTGACCAGATCTTCTGCATCAGCATGAGCCGTCAACTAATAAAAACCATGATGAAAAGCTTTGGCCACAAGAGACTTTGACCCGGCGTGATGACCACAATCACCTTCATGGATCTCACAAAGTATTTCTTGTCCTTCTTCAGGGGAAACACACCGCTGAAACGCTCCAGAGACACTGCGATGGTATAGTTCTCCGTCAGAAATCGTCATTGACTTAGACCGCCCAGGTTATCTGTCGGGCCAGAGTCTCATCCGCTGGCAGCTCGCTCCGGGTCATGTAAGCCAAGAACGGTACTGTCCAATCTGGGATGACGTGAAGAGCTGCCACCAACTGCGCCTCCGGGTCAGGAACGGCTAGATCTTCTTCTGTAGGTAACTTAACAGATGGGTTATGCAAAACATCCAAAAAGGTGTTAGGTGGCACCAGCTTACGCTGAGATCCCAACCGGCTTAAAGCATCAGCCGCCTCATTCTTTCTACGGTCAATGTGCTCCACCTGATAACCTTTAAAATTCCCTGCCACAACATCAACTTCACGGCGATAAGCCGCTATGAGAGGATCTTTGGAATCCCACTTGCCTGACACCTGTTGAGCTACCAAATCTGAGTCGCCAAGACACCAGACCCGACTTAGGCTCATCTCTTTAGCCATTCGAAGACCATGGAGCAACGCTTCATACTCCGCTGCATTGTTAGTGCAAGGAAACATCAGCCGCAACAAATAACAAAATTTGTCACCTCGAGGGGAGGTTAAAACAACTCCAGCCCCCGAGCCTTCCAATTGTCTGGACCCATCAAAGTGAATAGTCCAATATGTGTTGTCTGGTTTCTCTTCCGGCATCTGCATCTTTGTCCAGTCATTAATAAAATCAACCAGTGCTGGAGACTTGATCGTAGTACGCGGTACATACTTTAACCCATGAGACCCAAGCTCAATAGCCCACTTGGCGACTCGTCCAGTGGCTTATCTATTTTGAGTGATGTCTCCCAAAGGAGCAGAGCTAACCACAGTGATTGGGTGACCTTGAAAATAATGTTTGAACTTCCGGCTCGCCATGAACACCCCATATACAAGCTTCTGCCAATGTGGATATCTTTGTTTAGATTCAATCAACACCTCACTGACGTAGTAAACCGGCCGTTGAACCGGATGTTCCCTGCCAACCTCCTTATGCTCCACCACAATTACCACACTAACAGCTCGTGAGTTGGCGGCTATGTATAACAATAGCGTCTCTTTCTCAACTAGAGCAGCAAGGACCGGAGGCTCAGCGAGCTGTTTCTTCAGATCCTCAAAAGCGGAGTTCGCAGCCTCGCTCCAAACAAAATCATCCGTTTTCTTCATCATCTGATACAAACGCATCGCCTTCTCCCCTAACCAGCTTATGAACCGGCTCAGAGCAGCAACATGACCCGCCAGCCGTTGAACGTCATTGATGCATGTTGGTTTGGCCAGGGATGTGATTGCCTTAATCTTCTCCGGGTTAGCTTCAATACCTCGGTTGGACACCAAAAAATCCAAGAGCTTGCCAACTGGGACTCCAAAAACACACTTGGCCAGGTTAAGCATCATTGTAGACCCGGAGGTTATCAAAGGTCTCTTTCAGATCTGTGACCAAGGTTTCCTCTTTCCTGGATTTTACTACTATATCATCCACATAAGCATGAACATTACGCCCAATCTGATTGTGAAGGAAATTCTGCATACACCGTTGATAAGTTGCCTCGGCACTCTTGAGCCCGAAGGGCATAGACACATAGCAGAAAGCTCCAAACAGAGTGATGAAAGCTGTCTTCTCTTGGTCCTTGACTGCCATCTTGATCTGATGATAGCCTAAATAGGCATCCAGAAAACTCAAACGCGCACAACCCACCGTAGCATCAATGATCTGATCAATACGGGGGAGAGCGAAAGGGTCAGCAGGACAAGCCTTATTTAAATCCGTGTAATCCACACACATACGCCAGGTGTCGTTCTTCTTGAGTACAAGCACCGGGTTGGCTAACCACTCCGGGTGAAAGACTTCCACAATGAACCCGACCGCCAAGAGCCGGGCCACCTCTTCTCCGATGGCCTTGCGCCTTTCCTTGTTGAATCGTCGGAGAAACTGCCTGACCAGCTTAAATTTTGGATCAATATTGAGAGTGTGCTCAGCGAGTTCTCTCGGGACACCCGGCATGTCAGAAGGTTTCTATGCAAAGATGTCCCGGTTCTCACGGATGAACTTGATGAGCGCGCTTTCCTATCTTGGATCCAAATTGGCACCGATGATGAATTGCTTGGATGAATCGCCGGGCACAAAATCAACCGCCTTGGTGTCATCAGCTGACTTGAATTTCAACATCGGTTCATGCTCTGGTGTTGGCTTCTTTAGAGACGTCATGTCTGCCGGGTCAACATTATCTTTATAAAACTCCAGCTCCTCCGTTGCACAAACAGACTCAGCGTATGCAGCATCTCCTTCTTCACACTCCAGGGCTATTTTCCGGCTTCCATGTACTGTAATGGTGCCCTTGTAACCCGACATCTTGGGCTGCAGATACACATAACACGGCCGAGCCATGAACTTGGCTTAAGCCGGCCGTCCAAACAAAGCATGATATTGGCTTTTGATCTTAACCACCTCAAAGTTTAATTTCTCTGCTTTTGAATCATATTCATCTTCAAAGGATACTTCTAGTTCGATCTTCCCAACTGGGTATGCTGATTTTCCAGGTACCACACCGTGAAAAACAATGTTAGATTGCTTAAGACTCTTATCAGTCAGCCCCATCCGACGAAACGTCTCATAGTAGAGGATGTTGATGCTACTGCCTCCATCCATGAGCACCTTAGTGAACTTATATCCACCAACCTGAGGCGCTAGAGTGACAGAAGCTTAAACCCTAGTTTATGCGTTGCTTCGTAAGGGGCTCATTTGGATCCATATGTTTCATGCTATGGTTAGGTTTACCTTAATACTTCTGTTGTAGTTGCATATGCTTGCAATAGGGGTTAATCATAAGTGGGATGCTTGTCCAAGTAAGGACAGTACCCAAGCACCGGTCCACCCACATATCAAATTATCAAAGTACCGAACGTGAATCATATGAACGTGATGAAAACTAGCTTGACGATAATTGATACGTCTCCGTCGTATCTACTTCTCCAAACACTTTTGCCCTTGTTTTGGACTCTAACTTGCATGATTTGAATGGAACTAACTCGGACTGATGCTGTTTTCAGCAGAATTGCCATGGTGTTATTTTTTGTGCAGAAATAAAAGTTCTCAGAATGACCTGGAAATCAAAGGAGAATTATTTTGGAATATATAAAAAATACTAGAAGGATGGTCCACGTCAGGGGGGCCACACCCTATCCATGAGGGAGGGGGCGCGCCCTACCCCCCTGGGCGCGCCCCCTGCCTCGTCGGCCCCGTGACGCTCCACCGACCTCAACCTTGACTCCATATATTCACTTTCTGGGAGAAAAAAATTAGAGAGAGGGATTCGTCGTGTTTTACGATACGGAGCCGCCGCCAAGCCCTAAACTCTCTTGGGAGGGCTGATCTAGAGTCCGTTCGGGGCTCCGGAGAGGGGAATCCGTCGCCATCGTCATCATCAACCTTCCTCCATCACCAATTTCATGATGCTCACCGCCGTGCGTGAGTAATTCCATCGTAGGCTTGCTGGACGGTGATGGGTTGGATGAGATTTATCATGTAATCGAGTTAGTTTTGTTAGGGTTTGATCCCTAGTATCCACTATGTTCTGAGATTGATGTTGCTATGACTTTGCTATGGCTTAATGCTTGTCACTAGGGCCCGAGTGCCATGATTTCAGATCTGAACCTATTATGTTTTCATCAATATATGAGAGTTCTTGATCCTATCTTGCAAGTCTATAGTCACCTATTATGTGTTATGATCCCTAACCCCGAAGTGACAATAATCGGGATACTTCCGGTGATGACCGTAGTTTGAGGAGTTCATGTATTCACTATGTGTTAATGCTTTGGTCCGGTACTCTATTAAAAGGAGGCCTTAATATCCCTTAGTTTCCAATAGGACCCCGCTGCCCACGGGAGGGTAGGACAAAAGATGTCATGCAAGTTCTTTTCCATAAGCATGTATGACTATATTCGAAATACATGCCTACATTACATTGATGAACTAGAGCTAGTTCTATGTCACCCTAGGTTATGACTGTTACATGATCGATCGCATCCGGCATAATTCTCCATCACCGATCCAATGCCTACGAGCTTTTCATATATTGTTCTTCGTTTATTTACTTTTCTGTTGCTACTGCTATCATCACTATAAAACCCAAAAATATTACTTTCGCTACCGTTACCACTACTATCATATTACTTTGCTACTAAATACCTTGTTGCAGATATTAAGTTTCCAGGTGTGGTTGAATTGACAACTTAGCTGCTAATACTTGAGAATATTCTTTGGCTCCCCTTGTGTCGAATCAATAAATTTGGGTTGAATACTCTACCCTCGAAAACTGTTGTGATCCCCTATACTTGTGGGTTATCAAGAACATTTTCTGGCGCCGTTGCCGGGGAGCATAGATCTATTCTTTATGTCACTTGGGATTTATATCTGCTATCATTATGAAGAACTCGAAAGATCAAAGAACCAAGATTTTTCCCTCAACTACGAGGGGAGGTAAGGAACTGCCATCTAGCTCTGCACTTTATTCACCTTCTATTTTGAGTAAGCTTGCGACACCTAAACCTGCTTCTGCTAATAATTCTGATATGTCGCATGTTATTGATGATGCCACTTCTGCTATGCATGATACTTATGATGAAACTACTTCTATGCTTGATACTACTGTGCCACTTGGTGAATTTCTTGATGAACAACTTGCTTGGGCTAGAGAGAATGAAATTATTGAAACTGATAATATTGATGAAAGTGATGATGAAGATTCTCCCCCTAGATATGAATTGCCTGTTGTTCTTGAGGGTTATGTGATGGATGAAGAAACTGTTAGAGATTTTCTCTCCTCCAATGATAGAAGTGATCTTAAGAAATTATTAGCCAAGCTGAAAGACAAATCTCTGAATGCTAGAATGAAATATGATCCTGCTTATGCTACTTCAGCTATCTTTATTACTGATACGGATTATGATTTCTCAGTTGATCTTGAATTAATTACTTTGGTTGAATCTGATCCTTTTTACGGCTATGAATCTGAAACTGTAGTGGCACATCTTACTAAACTAAATGATATAGCTACCCTGTTCACTAATGATGAGAAAACTCGCTATTATTATATTCTTAAGTTATTTCCATTCTCATTAAAGGGTGATGCTAAGATATGGTTTAATTCTCTTGATCCTGGTTGTGTGCATAGTCCCCACGATATGATTTATTACTTCTCTGCTAAATATTTCCCCGCTCATAAGAAACAAGCTGCTTTAAGGGAAATATATAATTTTGTGCAAATTGAAGAAGAGAGTCTCCCACAAGCTTGGGGGAGGCTTATCCAATTACTTAATGCTTTGCCTGATCATCCTCTCAAGAAAAATGAAGTACTCGATATTGATAACCCACAAGTATAGGGGTCACAAAAGTTTTCTATAAGTAAGAGTGTCGAACCCAACGAGGCGCTAAAGGCAGAACAAATATTCTCTCAAGTTCTATCGACCACCGATACAACTCTACGCACGCTTGATGTTCGCTTTACCTAGAACAAGTATGAAACTAGAAGTACTTTGTAGGTGTTGTTGGATAGGTTTGCAAGATAATAAATATTATGTAAATAAAAAGTAGGGGCTGTTTAGATAAAGACACAACTAAATTAGTTTTAGTAGAGAGCTTTTTGTTACGAGAAAGTTATTTGTCCCTAGGCAATCGATAACTAGACCGGTAATCATTATTGCAATATTATATGAGGGAGAGGCATAAGCTAACATACTTTCTCTACTTGGATCATATGCGCTTATGATTGGAACTCTAGCAAGCATCCGCAACTACTAAAGATCATTAAGGTAAAACCCAACCATAGCATTAAAGCATCAAGTCCTCTTTATCCCATACGCAACAACCCCCTTACTCGGGTTTGTGTTTCAGTCACTCACGCAACCCACTATAAGCAAATCATGAACGTATTGCAACACCCTACAACGGGGATCCCTCATGCTTGCGCAACACGGAGACCACCATTGGACAACACCAATAATAAAACATGCAACTCAAACTATCTTGATCATCAAATAGCCCATAGGACAAAACAGATCTACTCAAACATCATAGGATAGCCATATATCATTGGGAAATAATATATAGTATTGAGCACCATGTTTAAGGAGAGATTACAGCGGGTAAGAGAGAGGTTACACCGCTGCATAGAGGGGGGAAGAGTTGGTGATGATGGTGGTGAAGTTGTTGGTGAAGATTGCGGTGATGATGATGCCTCCTGGTGGCACTCCGATGCCACCGAAAGCAAGGGGGAGAGAGCCCCCCCCCCCTTCTTCTTATTCTTCCTTGACCTTACCCCTAGATGGGAGAAGGGTTTCCCCTCTGGTCCATGGCCTCCATGCCACGGGAGGGGCGAGAGCCCCTCCGAGATTGGATCTGTCTCTGTCTGTTTCTGCGTTCCGAGATTCTACCCTTTCACCGTTTCTTATATTCCCGGAGATCCGTAACTCCGATTGGGCTGAAATTTTTAACACGATATCTATCCGTATATTAGCTTTCTTGTGCCAAAAGAAGAGCATCAACCGCCTTACAGGGTGGCCACGAGGGTCAGGGGTGCGCCTGCCCCCTGAGGCACGCCCCCTGCCTTGTGGGCCCCTCGAGCATTGTCTCGCGTTGATTTCACTTCCCAAAAATCACATATATTCCAAAAAAATCTCCGTCCATTTTTATCCCGTTTGGACTCCGTTTGATATGGATTTTCTGCGAAACAAAAAACATGCAACAAACAGGAACTGGCACTGGGCACTGGATCAATATGTTTGTCCCAAAATAGTATAAAAAGTTGCCAAAAGTATATGAAAGTTGTAGAATCTTGGCATGGAACAATCAAAAATTATAGATACGACGGAGACGTATCAGCATCCCCAAGATTAATTCCTGCTCGTCCTCGAGTAGGTAAATGATAAAGAAGATAATTTTTGATGTGGAATGCTACCTAGCATAATCTTGATCACATATCTAATCATGGCATGAATATTAAGATACGAGTGATTCAAAGCAATACTCTATCATTTGACATAAAAACAATAATACTTCAAGCCTAGTAATTAAGCAATCATGTCTTTTCAAAATAACATGGTCAAAGAAAGTTATCCCTACAAAATCATATAGTCTGGCTATGCTCCATCTTCTTCCCACAAAATATTCACATCATGCACAACCCCGATGACAAGCCAAGCAATTGTTTCATATTTTTGATGTTCTCAAACCTTTTCAACTTTCACTCAATACATGAGCGTGAGCCATGGACATAGCACTATAGGTGGAATAGAATATGATGGTGGAGGTTGTGTAGAAGGAGACAAAAAAGGAGGAAGTCTCACATCAACGCGGCTAATCAACAGGCTATGGAGATGCCCATTAATTGATGTCAATGTGAGGAGTAGGGATTGCCATGCAATGGATGCACTAGAGCTATAAGTATATCAAAGCTCAAACTGAAACTAAGTGGGTGTGCATCCAACTTGATTGCTCATGAAGACCTAGGGCATTTGAGGAAGCCCATCGTTGGAATATACAAGCCAAGTTCTATAATGAAAATTCCCACTAGTATATGAAAGTGATAACTCAAGAGACTCTCTATATGAATAACATGGTGCTACTCTGAAGCACAAGTGTGGTAAAAGGATAGTAACATTGCCCCTTCTCTCTTTTTCTCTCTTTTTTTCTTTTTTTCTTTTTTTTCTTTTTTTCTTTTTTGGGGCCTTCTCCTTTTTTGGCCTTTCTCTTTTTTTATTTTTTTGTTCGGAGTCTCATCCCAACTTGTGGAGGAATCATAGTCTCCATCATCCTTTCCTCACTGGGGCAATGCTCTAATAATGATGGTCATCACACTTTTATTTACTTACAACTCAATATTACAACTCGATACAAGGATATGACTCTATATGACTACCTCCGGCGGTGTACCGGGATGTGCAATGATCTAGCGTAGCAATGACATCAAAAATGGACAAGCCATGAAAACATCATGCTAGCTATCTTACGATCATGCAAAGCAATATGACAGTGAATGCGCAAGTCATGTATATGATGATGGAAGTTGCATGGCAATATATCTCGGAATGGCTAAGGAAATGCCATGATAGGTAGGTATGGTGGCTGTTTTGAGGAAGATATAATGAGGCTTATGTGTGACAGAGCGTATCATATCATGGGGTTTGGATGCACCGGCGAAGTTTGCACCAACTCTCGAGGTGAGAAAGGGCAATGCACGGTACTGAAGAGGCTAGCAATGATGGAAGGGTGAGAGTGCGTATAATCCATGGACTCAACATTAGTCATAAAGAACTCACAGACTTATTGCAAAAATCTATTAGTCATCGAAACAAATTACTAAGCGCATGCTCCTAGGGGGATAGATTGGTAGGAAAAGACCATCGGTCGTCCCCGACCGCCACTCATAAGGAAGACAATCAATAAATACCTCATGCTCCAACTTCGTTACATAACCGTTCACCATACGTGCATGCTACGGGAATCACAAACCTCAACACATGTATTTCTACAATCCACAACTACCCACTAGCATGACTCTAATATCACCATCTTTATATCGCAAAACTATTGCAAGGAATCAAACATATCATATTCAGTGATCTACAAGTTTTATGTAGGATTTTATGATTAACCATGTGAATGACCAATTCCTGTCATCTCTCTAAATAGATATAAGTGAAGAAAGAGAGTTTAATTATTTCTACAAAATATATGCCCACGCCCTAACAAATATAAGTGAAGCCAAAGAGCATTCTACAAATGGCGGTTTTCTATGTAAAGAGAAACATGCAATCCAAACTTCAAATGATATAAGTGAAGCACATGAAGCATTCTATAAAGCCATAATCAAAAGATATAAGTGAAGTGCATAGAGCATTCTATAAATCAACTAAGGACTATCTCATACCAGCATGGTGCAAAAAAGAAAAGTGAAAACTAAATGCAAAAGACGCTCCAAGATTGCACATATCGCATGAACGAAACGAATCCGAAAACATACTGATACTTGTTGAAGAAAGAGGGGATGCCTTCCGGGGCATCCCCAAGCTTAGATGCTTGAGTCTCCTTGAATATTTACTTGGGGTGCCTCGGGCATCCCCAAGCTTGAGCTCTTCCCTCTCTTCCTTCTTCTCACATCGAGACCTTCTCGATCATCGAACACTTCATCCACACAAAACTTCAACGGAAAACTCGGTAAGATACGTTAGTATAATAAAGAAAATCACTACTCTAAGTACTGTTGAAAACCAATTCATATTTTGTTTTTGCATTGTGTCTACTGTAATATAACTTTTTCATGGCTTAATCCACTGATATAAATCGATAGTTTCAACAAAACAAGCAAACGATGCATCAAAACAGAATCTGTCTAAAACATAACAGTCTATAATAATCTGAACATTCACCATACTTTTGATACTTGAAAAATTCTGCCAAAATTAGGAAAAATATACATTTTTTATAGGAAGACATTGCAAAAAGATTCCGAACCATTTGACGTTCCATCTAAAAATGTAAAATCGCGCACTACAGCCAAAGTTTCTGTCTTGCGCCGTACAAACCATCAAGCAAATGTAAACATCCTAAAGGCAAACCTTGGCACATTATTTTTTATAATAAAATGGAATTGTACAAGGGTATAATTATTTTTGTTGAAAAGTTTCTGTAATCAAGATTCACAAAGTTGCCGTGAGCATGAACAAAGTTCAAGGAGCTCTCCCACTTCAACAATGCTTGTCTTTCTCACTTTCACTTTCCTATTTGAAAAAGTTTTGGGTTCCCCTCTTCATTTTTGTTGTTTTAAAACTATATGAAAGCACTCAAAATAAATAATTGACTCTCTAAAACTTCCGGGTTGTCTCCCTGGCAGCGCTTTCTTTAAAGCCATTAAGCAAGGCATATAGTGCTCAAGTAATGAATCCACCCGGATCCCAAGGTATATCAAAGCCAATTTTAATTAACAACGATTTGTAATTTAGTAGTGAGCACAAAGTAACATATATCATGCAACAACGAAGTCTACTTCTCTTCCTATGCATCGGCATATCATAAAAGAACAATTCATGCAGACATAGTAAAGGCCAATGCATAGTATAAATAGTTTCTAGCAATTTTATCGTATTGGAAACATAGAGAGGTGGAGATATAGTTCCTCTCTCATAATAATTGCAAGTAGAAGCAGCAAGCACATGCATATTATATTCATCAAAATCATCATGTGCAACGGTATAAGGCAACCCATCAATATAATCCTTTATAAGGGTAAACTTCTCCGATATAGTGTAGTTGGGAGAATTCAAAAAGATAATAGGACTATCATGCATGGGTGCAATAGCAACAATTTCATGTTTAACATAAGGAACTATAGCAAGTTCATCTCCATAAGCATAATTCATATTGGCATCTTGGCCACAAGCATAGCAAGCATCATCGAAAAGGGATATTTCAAGAGAATCAATGGGGTCATAATAGTCATCATAGCAATCATCCTTCGGTAAGCACGAAGGGAAATTAAACAATGTATGAGTTGAAGAGTTACTCTCATTAGAAGGTGGGCACGGGTGATCAATCCGCTCTTCCTCCTTTTGTTCTTCGCTCTCCTCCTCATCTTTTTCATCCAATGAGCTCATAGTTTCATCAATTTCTTCTTCCATAGACTCCTGCAAAATATTAGTCTCTTCTTGGACAGCGGAGACTTTCTCAATAAGTGCATTAATATCGTAATTGTATACATAATTCTCATAACAATATTTAAGGATAGCTAAATTTTCAGGTCTATAAGCCAAATCATCAAAGTCTTCAAACTCTTTAAACATAGATTCAATTTCATAAGCACCCATAAAAGCAACAAATTCTTCTATTTGTTCCACATCATAGTAATCATATATACCATTAGCATAAGAAGCTAAGGTTTTATTATCATTAAATTCGCATGAAAAGGGAAGGTGTGGAGCCTCCATCCTAGAGCAACAAGTACAATCATATCTCAAGCATAGTTGCCTAGCATACCACTTCAATATATGAATTTGATCCCATAATAGTTTCCCTTTTTGTGTCAAGCGATAATACCTAAAGTATTCACGTTGATCCAACGTTACTCCCATTACATAATTGAATGGGGTTTTCTTAGGATTATTAAAGTAGTACATAATATCTTTCCCATAACCAGCATTGAGGGTTTTAGGAGGTTCTCCATCTCCATGAGCAGAAAGTACACCTAATTTTTTTGGTATTTCGTGTTCCATATCCATAACTAAAGATAAAGAACAACTAAGAACAGCAAATAAAAATTACTTAGTGATAAAGCAAACAAGCACACACGAGAATATTCACCCCACGCTATTGCTCCCCGGCAATGGCGCCAGAAAAAGGTCTTGATAACCCACAAGTATAGGGGATCGCAACAGCTTTTGATAAGTAAGAGTGTCGAACCCAACGAGGAGCTAAAGGCAGAACAAATATTCCCTCAAGTTCTATCAACCACCGATACAACTCTATGCACGCTTGATGTTCGCTTTACCTAGAAAAAGTATGAAACTAGAAGTACTTTGTAGGTGTTGTTTGATAGGTTTGCAAGATAATAAAGATTATGTAAATAAAAAGTAGGGGCTATTTAGATAAAGACACAACTAAATTAGTTTTAGTAGAGAGCTTTTTGTTACGAGAAACTTATTTGTCCCTAGGCAATCGATAACTATACCGGTAATCATTATTGCAATTTTATATGAGGGAGAGGCATAAGCTAACATACTTTGTCTACTTTGATCATATGCCCTTATGATTGGAACTCTAGCAAGCATCTGCAACTACTAAAGATCATTAAGGTAAAACCCAACCATAGCATTAAAGCATCAAGTCCTCTTTATCCCATACGCAACAACCCCCTTACTCGGGTTTGTGTTTCAGTCACTCACGCAACCCACTATAAGTGAATCATGAACGTATTGCAACACCCTACAGCGGGATCCCTCACGCTTGCGCGACACAGAGAGCACCATAGGATAGCACCAATAATAAAACATGCAACTCAAACCAATCTTGATCATCAAATTGCCCATAGGACAAAACGGATCTACTCAAACATCATAGGATAGCCATACATCATTGGGAAATAATATATAGCATTGAGCACCATGCTTAAGTAGAGATTACAGCGGGTAAGAGAGGGGTTACAGCGCTGCATAGAGGGGGTAAGAGTTGGTGATGATGGCGGTGAAGTTGTTGGTGAAGATTGCGGTGATGATGATGGCCCCCGGTGGCACTCCGGTGCCACCGGAAGCAAGGGGGAGAGAGCCCCCCTTCTTCTTCTTCTGCCTTGACCTTCCCCCTAGATGGGAGAAGGGTTTCCCCTCTGGTCCATGGCCTCTAAGGGAGTCCTGGATTAGGGGGTCTCCGGACAGCCGGACTATATTCTTTGGCCGGACAGTTAGACTATGAAGATACAAGATTGAAGACTTCGTCTCGTGTTCGCATGGGACTCTACTTGGCGTGGAAGGCAACCTAGGAAATACGGATATGTATATCTCCTCCTTTGTAACTGACCTTGTGTAACCCTAGCCCTCTCCGGTGTCTATATAAACCAGAGGGTTTTAGTCCGTAGCACAACAGACAATCATACCATAGGCTAGCTTCTAGGGTTTAGCCTCTCTGATCTCGTGGTAGATCTACTCTTGTACTACCCATATCATCTATATCAATCAAGCAGGACGTAGGGTTTTACCTCCATCGAGAGGGCCCGGACCTGGGTAAAACTTCGTGTCCCCTGCCTCCTGTTACCATCTGCCTAGATGCACAGTTCGGGACCCCCTACCCGAGATCCGCCGGTTTTGACACCGACATTGGTGCTTTCATTGAGAATTTCTGTGTGTCGTCGCCGTTAGGCTTGATGGCTCCTTCTATCATTGTTGGCGATGCAGTCTAGGGTGAGACTTTTCTCCCCGGACAGATTTTTGTATTCGGCGTCTTTGCACTGCGGGCCAATTCGCTTGGCCATCTGGAGCAGATTAAAAGCTACGCCCCTGGCCATCAGGTCAAGTTTGGAAGCTTAAGCTACACGGCCGATATCCGCGGAGACTTGATCTTTGACGGATTCGAGCCTCTGCCTTGTGCGTCATGCGGTCATGATGAGTACGATTTAGCTCTACCATCCGACAGTGTTCAGGAGATCGCACCGGCAGCCGCTCTGACCCTCAATTCGGATCCAGTTGCGCCGTCCATGGACGGGTGGATGGACCCCTCCACGGAGGCCTTACCCCCATCAGCGATCAAGCCGAACTTCTACCTTACTCTGCACGAGAGCCGTGTTGACAAACTGCGGGATCTCTCTCCGGCCACGGACTCCGAACCTCCTGCGCCCATTCCTAGCGAATCCAATTGGACGCCGATCATGGAGTTTACCTCCGCGGATATTTTTCAGCATGCGCCCCTTGGCGACATATTGAACTCATTAAGGTCTCTCTCCTTGTCAGGAGAATCCTGGCCGGCCTATGTCTGGTAGGATTGGGATGCGAATGGCGTCAAAATTCACCGCCCACCCATCACCCACTTAGTAGCCACTGTCGATGACCTAACCGACATGCTCGACTTTGACTCTGAAGACATCGACGGTATGGACAACAATGCAGGAGACGAACAGGAACCACTGCCCACAGGGCACTGGACGCCCACTTCATCACATGACGTATACATGGTGGACACACCAAAAGAAAGCGACCACGAGGAACAGAAGGATGCAATGAAGGGTTGTCCCCTCAAGAAGCAGTCAAAGCGGCGGCGTAAGCACTGCTCCAAATCCCGCCTCGGCAGAAGCAATGATCATACAGACCCAGCATTAGAGCAGGGTGAACCATCGCCGGACCACGGCAACATGAAGAATCAAACCGAACAACCCGATTCTGTCAAAGATAATAGTCCAGATGACATCACACCGGACAGACACCCGGAGCAACAGAATGCCCGTCAAAGGCTCGTTGCCACCGCGAAGAGTCTAAAAAAGTAGAAGCAAAGGCTCAAGGTTGCGCAAGACACACTTAAAATCATATGGAGTAAAGTACTCAATACAGCAGCAAAGTACGGCGGTAATTGCCCCACCAAGAGCTTCCCGAAGCAGAAGTTGCCACCTGAATTTGATGAGGAGGCCTTAGATCCCCCGCAACCAAAAATTAAAACGGCCACCTGGCCAGATAGACGACCTCACGGCCAACATAGAGCGGCAGACAACGCCGCACATAAGCCAATACGCGATCCATCCGAGGGCTCGCATCAAAAGGACGACGCAATCAGATCCATCTATGGACCACGCAAGCGCACTCCAGCATACCATGCAACACAACAAACATCCGAACAACACGGTAAACCCAGATACAGGGGTGCCGCACACCCCCTATGTTTCATCGATGAGGTGCTGGACCATGCATACGACGGAACAACAGACCCTGGGGTCTGGATTGAGGACTATATCGTCCATATCCATATGGCTCGAGGAGATGATCTCCACACCATCAAGTACTTACCCCTCAAGCTCAAAGGGCCAGCTCGGCACTGGCTTAAAAGCCTCCCTGAAAACTCCATTGGAAGCTGGGAAGAGCTCGAAGACGCTTTTTGGGCAAATTTTCAAGGGACTTATGTTCGACCCCCGGATGCGGACGATTTGAGTCATATAACTCAACAGCCCGGAGAGTCAGCCCGCAAGCTTTGGAGCATGTTTCTTACTAAAAAGAACCAAATAGTTGACTGTCCGGACGCCGAAGCCTTGGCAGCTTTTAAGCATAGCGTCCGCGACGAATCGCTTGCCAGACACCTCGGCCAAGAAAAGCCGAGAACAATGGCAGCATTAACAAGCCTCATGACCCGCTTTTGCGCGGGTGAGGATAGCTGGCTACCCAGATGCAGCACCAGCGACCCAAGTACATCCAAAGTTAGAGATGAAAACGGGAAATCACGACGCAACAAAAATAATAAACGCCAGAATAAAGAAGATAGCCCGAAGAGCACGGCGGTAAACGCCGGATTCCAAAGCTCTCGGCCAGGTCAGCAAAAGCCGCCCTCTAAAGGCGCCAGAGATGAACTGTCCAGCCTAAACAAAATTCTGGACCAAATATGTCAGATCCATAGCACCCCTAGTAAACCTGCTAATCATACCCATAGAGAATGCTGGGTCTTCAAGCAGTCCGGCAAACTCAACGTCGTACACAAGGGGGAGGATACACCAAGCAAAGACGAGGATGAGCCTATCAAGCAAGACACTGGGGAACAAAAGAAATTTCCACCAGAAGTCAAAACAGTAAACGTGTTACACGTGATCAAGGGGAGAAATAAAGCGACACTCCCAAAGAAATATGCCCAAGGGCCTATCTCCACGGAGTCCTGCCACTGGTCGGCTCAACCGATCACTTTCGACCATCGGGATTACTCAGCAAATATCCGGCATGCAGGATGGGCTGCCTTGGTATTAGACCCAATAATTGACGGATACCATTTCACACGAGTCCTGATGGACGGTGGCAGCAGTCTAAACCTGATATATCAGGACACAATCCGCAAAATGGGGATAGACCCAACGAAAATTTGGCACAACAATACTACCTTTAAAGGAGTAATGCCAGGCCCAGGGGCTCACGGCACAGGCTCCCTGCTACTAGATGTTATATTCGGCTTCCCTGATAACTTCCGTAGCAAAAATTTAACCTTCCACATTTCTCCGTTCCAAAGTGGCTATCAAGCACTACTTGGACGCGAAGCTTTCGCTTGCTTTAACGCAATACCGCACTATGCTTCCCTCACGCTTAAGATGCCCGGTCCATGTGGCATCATTACAGTAAATGGAAATATGGAGCGATCCCTGCGCGCCGAAGAGAATGCGGCTGCCTGGGCAGCCGCACACTAAAACGGTCTCACCAACTAAAGTATTTGATAGGTCGTCAAGACCACAGACACGATTAGACGAGTCTGGCGCAGCTGTATGTAATTCATACAGGTTTGATGGCCACACCCCTATCACAAATACAAGGGGCTCAACGCGCGCAGACAAGTGGCAATTTTTACTCATCTTGAATTATACATGGTCTTTTCAAAAAACCTACCTTTTTGCACGACAACTTTTCACCTAAGTTCCTCTCTTTTACAGATGACCACCGTGCTACACCCATCCAGGATACGGCACAACGGAGACACAGGCGCAGACGTGCAGCAGGGACCCATTCCAAGGATTCTTTTTAGATTAAGACCCTACGTCAACCTTTTTTACTGTCTCTTGTTGATACACATCCCTCAGATTCTCAGTACAATTGAGAAGGATGCTGGCGTCTTGGCATGTGGCCACGTCAGAATAACGCACGTACCTGAACACCAGGGGCTTCTTACAAAGGGCACTGATTAGGCCCGGTTCATACCATAAAGACTGAATACCTTAGGGAGTGTTCGGCGTCGCGAGTTTGGCCCTATATGCATCAGCTCCGAATCATGTCTTTGGTCAAATGTTGGGTTTTCCTGGCTCCTATGTTTTGGTACCTTACGTTCCGCTCTATCGGCTAAGGTAGCACTAGGAGAACTACTACGATTGTGCCCCGGGTCATCCGGACGAGCACCTCAGTAGAGAAAGCCAAAAACTGACTGTCATGATATAGCGTGAGACTGGTCAACCACTCGATGACCTATCGGAATGTTAGAATTCCTCCGCCTTAACGAAGGGCCGTTTCCCGGGCAGGCATGTACGCACCCCGAATTCGGGAGAGTGCGGAGCCACCAGGGGCTATATAGTAGCCCCACCGTCAAACTCCTATGGCTAAGTGAAAGTGTTAAAGCATTATAGTCCGGTTGCCTCGTTCGCTGCGCTATCACCTCCTTAATAGGACCAAGACGTTGGGTTAAGTGTGAACATGCGTCTTCTCTGAACACCTTCGCATTATATGCATGGGGGCTGAAGCCGATGACTGCAATCTTTCACGTTATACACATGTATACATAAACGGCCGCACAGGATGCATCATATTACTTTCAGGTAAAAGTATAAACACGGCCTTAATAAATTTCATAAAAACATTGTGTTTACAATGGGAATACATGACACTCAAACATAATATTCTTCGAGCACTGGGCCTCTATCAAACGAGCACCCTCGAGAACTTCTTCGAAATAGTGCTCGGCAGCCACTCGGCCTATGGCCGAACCCTGCGCCGCAATACTGGTAGCATCCATCTCCGCCCAGTATGCATTAACACGGGCAAGGGCCATCCGCGAGCCTTTTATGCACGCAGACCTCTTCATCGCATTGATGCGCGGCACCGCACCAAGGAACTGCTACACTAAGCTGAAATAGCTGTTCGGCTTCGGCTTTTCTGGCCACAGCTGATCCACGACAGACCTCATGGCGAGTCTGGACAACCTATTGAGTTCGGCCCATTCAGCTAGCTGATCAGTCAACGGAAGTGGATGCTCTGGAACGTTAAATTGCGACCAGAATAGCTTGTCCACTTCATGATCTATTTGATCTCGGAAGTATTTGGCCGCATCGACAGCGCTCGCCGCCAAGTCCATATATGCGTCTGCTGAACTCCACAGCCGATCCAGAGGGGCATACCGTGAATCCCCGAACTTCCTCCGCGGCATAAAGGGCTTCCCAGCCGCAATATCCCCAGCTTCACGCAGCTCCTCCTTCGCTCTCATAGCAGAGCGGGTGTCTTTGTTCGCCATCATGGCCTTTTCAAGGTCCGTTGCCTTCGCTCGGTTTTCTTTTTCAAGGAACTAGCAACGGTCGGCAGTGTCTTTTAACTTTACGGCCATCTTGGCCATCTTCTCTTTGCTCTCGCAATGCGCGGCCTTCTCGGCTTTCAACTCTTCGGCCGCCTTCAAAGCAGCCGCATTACTAATCCTTGCTTGTTCTTTGGCTCGGGCAAGTTCCGCCCGCAGGGTTTCCATGGTGGCAGCTCCATCTGTAGTCACAACATATTAAAGATACTGGCATCATGCTGCTCTTGCTATGTGGCATTCACTAGAAAATACCACTTACCATGTGCCTCGTCAAGCCTCTTGTTAACAAGCTCGATGTCGGCAGTTGCTGCATCCAGTTGCCGCTTCAGTTTGGCAAACTCATGAGTCCGGCTAGCCACCGGAGCTCCCACTACCTGCACATTAAAGCGGTATGGTTATTGCCTGGGACTACGATCCTCTGTTTGCCGCCGTTCTCGGCGACAACCAGAGTCTCAGGGGCTACTATCTACACAGGGCACACCTAAAAATGTGCGGTACCATCACAAATGTACATCATTTTACGTACCTCAAAGCCCATCAGTAGACTCATAAAGGCATCATGCAACTCGCTTTTGGCAGATGAAATCCTTTCCATCACCGTACCCATCAATGTACGGTGTTCTTCTGAGATGGCCGCTCGCTCGAACAGCTCTGTCAGTACGTCCGACCACATACCAGACGGTGCCGGACTCTTCTGTTTGCTCTCTTTGAGAGCTGGACGCTAGGGAATTCGGGTGACTATAGGATTATCTTCTGGCCTCACCGGATCCGGAGAGGCCCTCCGTGACGACACTTCAAGGTCGCCCACTTCTTGAGCGGAGGAGTCCGGGGGAGGCGTTTCGCTCTCCATCATCTCCGGAAGAAGATCCCCCGAAGACGAGCTCTGCTGAGAAGGGCTAAGATCCGAACTGCAAGATAAATACTTTGGTTATTTTCCTCAGAGGTAAGGTAATATATCTTCACTATTAAAGTACTTTTTAATTACTTACAGCTCGTTAGAGGGCTGATCCCCGCGCGGACTTTGTGCGGCAAGAGCACCCTCCAAGGCAGGACCCTCTGGTGGAGATTTCTTCTCCCGCTTGGAAACTTGGTTTCCGGATCTTCAGGGGTAGTCCTCTTCCTTCCGCAGGGTGAGAGAATGTCAGATTCCTCCCCTCGGTTATCCTCCCTCACGGAGGCGCTCGTTTCCTCGGTCGGAATAGGTAGCGGTGGAGGCCCGCTTTCGCCCTCATTATTCCCCCCTTTGTCTTCCTTTGAGGGCTTCGGGCAAGGTGCTAGCTCGAGCATCTTTTCCAGTACTGGATTTTCCAAACCCTCAGGAAGGGGGACCGAACACCGAATCATCTTCGCCTTTGTTATCCAGTCCTAGTCAAAGAGCGATTTCTCAGAATAACGTCATGATAAATGGAACACGGTGTGTTCGGCTAGAGGATAACTTACTTGGTCGGCGGGGTGGTTGCTGCTCAGGCCCACGTCCTCGGTAGTATCCAGAAACTCTATCTGGGGTCTGAAGAATGATCTATACATCTCCTCGTGTGTCAGGCCGAGGAAATTCTGAATAGCGCTGGATTCGTCGAACCAGCATGACTTGCATTACGATAATCAAACTGAAATATCCTTCGAAGAGATTCTGAATGCGGCTTTGCAGTACAGGCACGTCCTTGGCGGGACCCCAACTCAGCCCTCTGCTAATCCATGACTATCAGTTGTGGTGGAGGGCCTGAGCGGAAAGCAGGGGTAGCCGCCCACTTGGCACTTCTAGGAGCTGTGATGTAAAACCACTCCCGTTGCCATAATCTGGACACCTCTGGAATAGAACCCTTTGGCCATGGAGCTCCGGCGATCCTGCTTATTAATGCGCCTCCACACGCTACATGCTGCCCCTCGACCATCTTTGGCTTCACGTCAAAGGTCTTGAGCCATTGGCCGAAGTGAGGGGTAATGCGGAGGAAAGCCTCACATACAACAATAAATGATGAGATGTGGAGAAAGGAGTCCGGGGCTAGATCGTGGAAATATGGCCCGTAATAAAACATCAGCCCCCTAACGAAGGGATCCAGGAGGGGGTAGCTCCAACTCGTATAACGGAGCGAAGAGAACTATGACGTCCCCCACCCCGCCCACCCCACCTTAAACCCTAGCCGCCACCCCCCGGTGATCTCCACCTCCAGCTGTGGAAATCATCATCTGATCCACCCATTCTCTCCGGCGTCAAGGTTTACCCCCTTGGGGTTTGATCTCGATGGCGGTCCAGGCTTCCATTGCTCTTGGTTTTGATTTTTCTCATGGAATGGGTCTCGCGCAAGAGATCTGGCGATCCATGAGGCGCACGGTCCATCCCACTGATGGCTCTGGTCACTTCATCATGGTGGTTTCATTTGCACGGCATAATTTCCGCCTGACTGAGGAGAATGTTGCCCTAGCTCTAGAGGCAGCGATCGGGGGAAATTGTTCTTCACTGAAGGTATCATGTCTACGTGATCGGGTTTTCTCCTTTAATGTCTCATGCAAAGAGGTTTGCCCGCAATTCAAGTGTCATTTTCATCTCTGGGGCCATGGAGGTCCAGATTGGACCAAGGAGTTCAGATCTTGGCAAGCTGAATGCAATGATGAATGGATCCTAGTCAGCCCATCTAAGCGTCGTGCGAGTCTTGCCATGGTCGCTTTGAAGCATGTCCCTGCAAAATCTTCTTTGCATTCTAAGGATGGAAATCATCCTCGCAAGAATTTACGTTTTGCAACCTTTCTTAATTATGATGCATGCAAAGGGTATCGGTATAATGCCACTGCAGAGGACATCCTCACGGTGCAGGATGCAGGCTATTCGCTAGATCCCTAGGAGTTGATAGTTTCAAAAGATAATTCTTTATCTAAGGATCAAGCCATGAAGATTGTTAGCTTGCCGCCGGTGACTTCCTCACCGGAGCTGGAGGTTGAACTGCAATTTGGATCTGTTTCGCCTGCCGACCGTCTTTCTCGGGATATGGTTCCAGTTAATAATGATAGGATAATATTTTCACCTGATATTGTTAACGTCAGGTTGACTTCCCTGGGTTCTAGTCAAAACCCCCTAATCCTATCCGATGATGATTCTAAAGATGATGGGCCTTCTCCTGCTCCATCAGGCCATATATCACCTGCCAGCCCGGTAAGCCCAGTGCAACTTTCGCCCAAGTCACCCGTGGAAATAGTACGAGACCTTCAAGGTCTGGACGAAGTGATTGAGGAAATTGCTGCCCAAGTTTGGGATTGCCCACGCTGCTTGGGCATGGGGCACACACTCGATCGGTGCAGGAACAAGGTGCGGTGCCGTAGATGTTTTCGGCTCGGTCACGTTAAAAAAGGTTGCAAGAGATCACCTCCCAATTTAAAGATTTGGGTTCCCAAACAAACCAGCCCAACTACCAACCTCGAGCCTCGCGCCTTCAGGCACAGCCCGGACGCTTCGTGCTCCCAAACAGTGGAAAGATCCCCTGCCAAAACCCCTGCCTCTCCCACCCTGCAGTCTGGTTATTCCACGCCACCTCCATCGAACCGCACGCCCATCGATACCTCTACTTCGCCCTCCACCTTGCCCTCTACTTCGCCGCTATCCATGGCGAACTATGAGCTTGACCCGAGAAGGTTTTTGCCGGCGGGACATGATATCGTCGACGCCGGCCCACAGCAACTACCACGCATGTTCTATACACCGGCTCTTTCGCCTCCCCGCCGACACGAATCCTACATGGTGGGGATTGTGGAGCCAATACCCCAGCCAGAGGATGTACATCATCTTTGACAACAGGTCAGGGATTTTATCACCGATGAGCTCGAACTGCCAGTTCTTTCCTCTCAAACGTGGTTCCAGGGCGTTGGTTTGTATCAGATGCAAGACCCAGTTATTCGCAACGCCCTAGTTAATCATGCACCTTGGCCTCTTGGATTAGATCAGTATGGCCAGGAAATCTTTGTTAGATTTATAAATCACGATGATGGAGAGGGGTATAGAGCTCTTCAAGGGTACCAAACTGGATGGCTCATGTTCATTGGGGTGCCACTAGATTATCGCAATGAGGAAATTCTGTCTGAAGTAGTGGGGACTTTTGGCCAGTTTCATTATTGGAATCATGAGGATGATCGACTAGTTCGAACTCTGGTTTATGCATCTTTTCCAGATAACTTGCTTGTCCCAAGAGATGTTGTTTTCCGCAAGTTTGCCACTGTTGGAGGTGCTGTTGTTTCTTGGACCGCCTCATGTAGTATCTTAACGGCTGCTTTTGCTGAGCAACTTCCCCAAGATGAAGATGTAATGCCAATCGATGGGAATCCCCACCCTATGCCAGGCCACCTTCAACCGGCAGAAAACTTCTAGGCATTGCCGCCTTACCCTGCTCTTGGATGGAATGACATCCCACAGCCTCTGCAACCGGATGGTCCACAGCAACAGCAGCCTCAGCCGGATGGTTGGGACGCTTGGAATGAGCCAGTTGAGGAGCAGGCTGGAGAGCAACCACCGGTGCAGCAAGATCAAGCTTCCATGGTCTTAAACCCCTCCGTGGGTTCCAACGACTCCTCACAGCAGAATCTGGTGGTTGATGGGCCCCCAGTGCAACCTGTCCAGGGCTTTCTGCCAGTGCTTGAGGGTGATGGGCCTGTTGGCCCAATAATCCAAGACGAGATAGATGGGCCAAATGAGGAGATTGGACCATTGCAGCCTCTGCATATACCTGTGGATAACATCTTGGTACAAGAGTTGGACATTGAAGTTCAGGCAGAAGTTCAGGTTAATGCAAATCAATTTGAAGCTCCAGTTGTACCTGAAGACAATAATAACCTTGCTATTGTACCATACCAACCTCCCCTACAACCTCCACTGTTTGTTGGCGCTGCCAGACTTGTCTACGGGCCAGTTCTTCCACCTACCATGATTTGGCAGAGGACTTTTGAGTCTCTGTTGCCCAGCTTTCTAACTGCATCAATTCCCAAGCAGATACCTATGATGATCCTGTGTCCTACCCTTAAGAGATCTTGGTTGCAAGCTTTCCCAAAAGACATGTCATTTGTTTGGCCACCTGCACTGTCTTATGAGCAACACCAACCACTACATCAGCTACCATCACCTCACAGGCCAGTTGCTAGGAAACTGTCCTTTGATGCTGGGCTCCCGAACGTGCCTACACCTGAAACCTCTTTACACACTATGCAAGCTTCACAACCTTTTGTCAATGAACCCCTTGTTGTGCAGAAAAAGGGAAGAAAACCAAAGTCTCTGGTGGCTCCTCAGGCAGATTTCTCAGATAGGCGAATGACTAGAAGTGCTGCCAAGCTGCAAGGTTTCAAGCCAACATCTCCAATTCCAGTCAAGCCCAGACCTCTGAGACAGCAACGGGCGAAGAAGCCCAAGCTTCAAGAGACAACTGGTCAGAATGGAAGCCCCATGGCGTCAGATCCCAGACCAGCACCTATACCAATCCAGGTTATGCAGACTCTAGGTGCCTCTTTGGGCATCCCTCTGGAGAAACTATCTGTGGATCAGCTTATGGCCGAGCCCAAACAAGCTCAGCAACCAGACATGTCCAATGATGAGTGATCTGTGTTGTAATATCATAGGGAGGCAGGCCCTTTGTCCTGGCATTTATTATCTGTTAGGTCTACTATTACATTCTTCAGACCACTGTGGTTTTATGGTTGTGCAGACTCCTTTAAACTATCTCATGCAGTATGCTGCTTATATTGTGTGTCAGTATTATTATGTGATACTGTGCTTGCCCTATTCCCTCACATTGGTTTATCATGAGTACTTACATTAATAAGAACTGGAAAGTTCTCTGCTGGAATGTAAGAGGTTTGAATTCTGAAGCTACGCAGAGGGCTGTGCGAGCTAAAATTGAAGAAAGCCAATGCTCTGTTGTCTGCTTACAAGAAACTAAGTGTGATTTCTTCGATCAAAGGTCTATTAGGAAGTTTTGTCCTAGAAGATTCGATAATTTTGTATACTCTCCTTCTGTGGGTGCTTCTGGTGGGATCATCGTCTTATGGTGTTCATCTGCTCTGGTTGGTACTCTTATTGATCTACAGAGCTATGGTATTGTTATAAATTTCTCCTCCACACAAAATAACCAAACTTGGACCTTAGTCAATGTCTATGGTCCATGCCAGGGAGAGCTTAGAGATGTTTTTGTGAATTGGTTATATCATATTCAAATCCCACAGGATGAACTTTGGTTATTTCTAGGAGATTTTAACTTCATCAGATCACTGGATAATAGAAATATGCCTGGGGGTGACATTAATGATATGTTCATTTTTGATGAGATCATTGGCAATCTGGGCCTTATTGAGTTGCCACTCAAGGGGAGATCATATACCTGGTCAAACATGCAAGAAACTCCTCTTTTGGAACAGTTGGACTGGTTCTTCACAACTCCTTCTTGGACTGCAGAGTATCCCAACACCATGGTCTACCCACTGGCTAAAACTACTTCTGATCATGTGCCTTGTGTGGTCTCAATCTCTACCTCCATACCAAAAGCTAAGGTTTTTCGTTTTGAAAACTACTGGGTTGATATGCCTGGGTTTATGGAATGTGTTGAAAGGTCCTGGTCTGCCCCCACGCACTTATCTAACTCTGCTGCAATCCTCACCCATAAGTTTAAAAGGTTAAGGTCAGAGCTTAAGAAATGGCACACAGGAATATCCAGGCTGAAGCTATTGATGAATGCCTGCAATGTAGTCATCCTAGCTTTTGATAACTTAGAGGAAACCGGACCACTGTTTAGACCAGAATTTAATTTCAGGAAAATTGTGAAATTACACCTGGAAGAGCTCCTTCACCTGCAGTACATTTATTGGAAACAAAGGTGTACCATCAGGTGGATCAAAGTGGGTGAGGAAAATTCCAAGTTTTTTCAAGCTATGGCAACAGAGAGGTTTAGAAGGAATTCCATTTCCAGCTTGGTAACTGAGGATGGTGTGACTTTATCAACTCACAATGAAATGGCTGGACTACTCTGGTCCTCATATAAAGACAGATTGGGAGTTAAATGTGGAATTGACATGTTGTTTGATCTTAGGGCCTTGATACAACCAGTCCCTGGCTTAGAGAGCTTATCTGGGCCTTTTACTGAGGATGAGATAAATGAGGTTTTGAAATTTCTACCTCTTGACAAAGCCCCAGGACCAGATGGCTTTACTGGAATGTTTGTTAAGAAATGCTGGGACATAATTAAAGATGATTTCCTCAAGTTAATGCAGGACTTCTACGAAGGAAGAATCTCCTTACAGAGTATCAATGGATCTCTTGTCACACTCATCCCAAAAATCCTTTCTCCTGAGGGGCCAAATGACTTTAGGCCAATATCTCTCACAAATACTTGTCTGAAGTTCCTAACTAAGCTATTGGCTAATAGACTGCAGAAAGTCATCCTCACATACATCCATAAAAATCAATATGGCTTCCTTAAGTCAAGGTCTATTCAGGACTGCATTGCTTGGAGCTTGGAATACATACATCAGTGTCACTAGTCCAAAAGGCCCATTCTTATCATCAAGTTGGATTTTGCTAAAGCATTTGATACTGTTGAACATGACCTCATCCTACTGATGTTGAAATATAAGGGTTTTGATGCCAAATGGATTGGATGGGTCAAGGAACTATTGTCATCAGGATCTTCTTCTATCTTATTGAATGGTGTGCCTGGCAAACAATTTTTTTGTAAACATGGTGTCAGACAGGGGGATCCCCTTTCTCCTCTTCTGTTTGTGATTGCTGCTGACCTTCTCCAATCTGTGGTCAACCATATGCTACAACAGGGACTGCTTACTCTACCCATTCCCTCTAATGATCCAGATTTTCCAATTGTCCAATATGCAGATGACACCTTGTTAATCACCCAAGCTGATGAAGTACAACTCCTAGCTCTAAAGCAAATGTTGCTGGCCTTTTCCAAATCAACTGGTTTGAAAGTCAACTTTCAGAACTCCTGCATTCTTCCAATTAATGTCTCCCAGGAAGAAACTAATAGATTGGCAGCAATTTTTGGATGTCAGGTTGGGTCCCTTCCTTTTACCTACCTAGGCCTACCTGTGGGCACCACAAAATCAAGAGTTCAAGATCTAGTGCCTGTGGTAGGAAGAGTGGAAAGAAGACTCTCTGCTAGATCCTCCCTCCTCTCCCAGGGGGCAAGACTACAACTGCTAGTGTCTGTTCTTACCTCCTTGCCAGTATATTTCCTTTGCAGTCTTAGCTTGCCAGCTACTATCATTAAACAGCTTGAGAGAATTATGAGGCAATGCTTATGGAGGGGAAATTCTGATACACCTAAACAGTCATTAGCTGCCTGGCCAATGGTTTGTAAACCAAAAGATAAGGGAGGCATGGGCACAATAAACCTTGCAATCCAGAACAAGGCCCTTCTTACCAAACACTTACACAAGTTTTACAATAGGGCTGATATACCATGGGTTTCCTTGATCTGGGACACCTACTATGATGGAGTGGTTCCTCATGCAACAGTTCAATGTGGATCCTTTTGGTGGAGAGACATCATGAAACTACATGACACCTACAGAAATCACTGTATTATTACAATCAATGATGGAAATAGCTCTCTCTTTTGGCATGATACATGGATCTTAGGTGGAAGCCACCAACCAATTAAAGAGAGATTTCCTAGGTTGTTTTCATTCACACTAGATGATAAGATTTCAGTCAGAGATTTCATTGAGGATTTTGATATTTCAACCTACTTCCAACTGCCATTGTCCCAGGAAGCAATGGATGAACTGATGTCTCTAACATCTCATCTATCCACACTGCAAAGGAGGCCCCTTGAACCTGACACTTGGTCATGGACACCTGGTAATGGTCAATACTCTGCCAAGAGTTTTTACATTATGGCCCATGCTCACTTACCTGATGATGATCCCTGTAAATGGATATGGAAGAGTAAGTGTGTTATGAAAATAAAAGTTTTTGCCTGGCTCATGCTGAATGATAGACTCAATACGAGGAATATGTTGCTACGAAGACATTGGAGATCACAGGAGGATGATAACTCATGCCCACTGTGCATAGCCCACTTGCATGAAGACAGAAATCATCTTTTTTTTCCACTGCTCTTTCAGCACCAGGGTTTGGAATTATCTACAAATTAACTGGTATGCTGGGCTAACTCCTCGTGAATGCATTCTGGCTGCCAAGAGAAGTTACAACCATCCTTTCTTTTTTGAAGTAGTCTACCTTGCTGCCTGGAGCATTTGGACCACAAGGAATGACAGGATCTTCAGGCATATTAGGCCAAGCTTTGGCAGATGGAAAGCCAAATTCATCCATGACATTACTCTGCACTCCTATAGGATGAAGGCCTCTATCAAGCAACCTCTCCTAGACTGGATTCATGCTTTGCCTTAATCTTGTGGCATATGCTGTTGTATTTTTGTATATTTGTATATTTGTACAGATATAGGTAGGTTCCGCTGTCTCCTAGTTAGCCTTACCTTTTAAACTCCTTGTATTTGTTTTGTTTGGCCAAGTTTTAATAAAAGGCTGTGGGGCTGTTGCCTCACAGTGTTCAGTCAAAAAAAACGAAGGGATCCAGAGTGAGGCCTAGACCTCGGAGGAAGTGGGAGATGAACACGACGTCTTCGTTGGGTTTAGGTGTAGGGACGACCTGCCCTTGGGCAGGCAGCCGATGCGAAACCTCGGCGGTCAGGTATCTGACCTCCCTCAACTTCTTGATATCTTCTTCTGTAATGGAGGAGGGCATCCACCGGCCTTGAAGGCTAGATCCGGACATGATTGAAGGACCGGAGCACCTGACTTGGGCTTTGGGTGTTAGAACTCGAGGCGGGGGAAGGATTCGATTGAGCACGGGAGGGAAAGAGTAAAAGCCTTATCCCTTTGTAAAGAGGTTGAATATCAAGCGTCCTCTTCGTAGCCATTTGGGACTTGCCTATAATCTAGGAGTCCTAGATACGGTTGGGTTACCCACGGCTGTATTGATGAGAATCCCGTAATTAGGGGAACACGATCTCTGCTTTGACAAGATGTGTCAAAAAACTGCCTCGCGTTATGTGTGGAGTTGGTTGAAGAAAAACGGTTCGAATAATTACCGGGCCATGGCATAATGTCGTGTTGCCAAAACGTGTCATCAGATTAGATTCATGGAAATATTATTCTCTCTACGGTGGTATGTGGAAACTTATTTTGCAGGGTTGGACACTATCCTCGTATTCAAATTCTTCTGTGATGTATTCGGAGGAGGAACCCGCCTTGCAATGCCGAAGACAATACTGTGCGCCGGACTCATCGTCATTGAAGCCTAGTTCAGGGGCTACTGAGGGAGTCCTGGATTAGGGGGTCTCCGGACAGCCGGACTGTATTCTTTGGCCGGACTGTTAGACTATGAAGATACAAATTGAAGACTTCGTCTTGTGTCCGGATGGGACTCTACTTGGCGTGGAAGGCAAGCTAGGCAATACGAATATGTATATCTCCTCCTTTGTAACCGACCTTGTGTAACCCTAGCCCTCTCCGGTGTCCATATAAACCGGAGGGTTTTAGTCCGTAGGACAACAGACAATCATACCATAGGCTAGCTTCTAGGGTTTAGCCTCTCTGATCTCGTGGTAGATCTACTCTTGTACTACCCATATCATCAATATTAATCAAGTAGGACGTAGGGTTTTACCTCCATCGAGAGGGCCCGAACCTGGGTAAAACTTCGTGTCCCCTGCCTCCTATTACCATCCGCCTAGACGCACAGTTCGGGACCCCCTACCCGAGATCCGCCGGTTTTGACGCCAACAGCCTCCATGGCACGGGAGGGGCGAGAGCCCCTCCGAGATTGGATCTGTCTCTCTGTCTCTCTCTGTTTCTGCGTTCCCAGATTCTACCCTTTCACCATTTCTTATATTCCCGGAGATCCGTAACTCCGATTGGGCTGAAATTTTAACACGATCTCTATCCGGATATTAGCTTTCTTGCGCCGAAAGAAGGGCATCAACCGTCTTACAGGGTGGCCACGAGGGTCAGGGGCGCGCCTGCCCCCTGGGGCGCGCCCCCTGCCTCATGGGCCCCTCGAGCATCGTCTCGCGTTGATTTCACTTCCCAAAAATCTAATTTATTCCAAAAAAATTCTCCATCCGTTTTTATCTCGTTTGGACTCCGTTTGATATGGATTTTCTGCAAAACAAAAAACATCAACAAACAGGAACTGGCACTAGGCACTGGATCAATATGTTAGTCCCAAAAATAGTATAAAAAGTTTCCAAAAGTATATGAAAGTTGTAGAATATTGGCATGGAACAATCAAAAATTATAGATACGACGGAGACGTATCAGATATCTTTTATAACGGACTAACCGATGCTTCCAGAGATTACCGGGATAGTTGTGCTGGTTGTGTTTTTAGGGAAATAATTGTTGATCAAGCTGAAATCCTATTGAATAATATGTTGACCAATGAAAATAATTGGACACTTCCTAAACCAACTCCGAAGAAAAGGGGTATTCTATTTCTCAGTCCTGAAGATATGCAAGAGGCAAAGAAATCTATGAAAGAAAAAGGTATAAAAGCTGAAGATGTTAAGAATTTACCTCTTGTTGAAGAAATACATGGTATTAATTCATCACCTATTGAAGAAACACATGGTATCGATAACCCGACACTGGTAGTAAAGGTAAATCCTCTCTATAGATATGATAAAGTTGAAATCCCCCCTGCTAAGTTTTCTAGCCAATGTTTGGATGAATTTGATAAATTTATGGTTAAGCAAGAAGATTTTAATGCTTATGTTGGTAGACAATTGAAACATAATGTTTATATGAGTGGACACTTGAGTGATTACATGGGTAGTGTTAAAGGTGAACTTAAACTTATTAGTAAACATGCTTCTATGGTTACCACTCAAGTAGAACAAGTACTTAAAGCTCATAATGATTTTCTCAATGAATTGAATAGTAAAAATAATGACTTTGCTGTTAGAGTTGCAACTAGAGGAGGTAAAGTGACTCAGGAACCTTTATATCCTCAGGGCCATCCTAAGAGAATTGAGCAAGATTCTCAGAGAGCTAATACTGATGCACCTAGTCCTTCTAAAAGGAAGAAAAAGAAAAATGATAGGACTTTGCATGCTTCTAGTGAACCTGTTGTAAACACACCGGAGAATCCCAATGATGTTTCTATTTATGATACTGAAACACAATCTGGTAATGAAGATGAACCTAGTGATAATGTTAATGATGATGTTCATGATGATGCTCAACCTAGAAATGATAATGATGTAGAAACTGAACCTGGTGTTGATCTTGATAACCCACAATCAAAGAATCAACGTTATGATAAGAGAGACTTTGTTGCTAGGAAGCGTGGTAAAGAAAGAGAACCATGGGTTCAGAAACCCATGCCCTTTCCTCCTAAACCATCCAAGAAAAAGGATGATGAGGATTTGAGCGCTTTGCTGAAATGATTAGACCTATCTTTTTGCGTATGCATTTGACTGACATGCTTAAAATGAATCCTTATGCTAAATATATGAAAGATGTTGTTACTAATAAGAGAAAGATACCGGAAGCTGAAATTTCCACCATGCTTGCTAATTACTCTTTTAAGGGTGGAATACCAAAGAAACTTGGAGATCCCGAAGTACCAACTATACCATGCTCCATTAAAAGGAATTATGTTAAAACTGCTTTATGTGATCTTGGAGCCGGTGTTAGTGTTATGCCTCTCTCTTTATATCGTAGACTTGATTTAAATAAGTTGACACCTACTGAAATATCTTTGCAAATGGCTGATAAATCAACTGCTATACCTGTCGATATTTGTGAGGATGTGCCTGTTTTGGTTGCAAACGTTACTATTTTAACGGACTTGGTTATTCTTGATATTCCCAAGGACGATAGTATGTCTATTATTCTTGGAAGACCCTTTTTGAATAATGCAGGGGCTGTTATTGATTGCACCAAAGGCAATGTCACTTTTCATGTTAATGGTAATGAGCATATGGTACACTTTTCGAGGAAACAACCTGAAGTCCACAGTATCAATTCTATTGGAAAATTTTCAACAATTACTATTGGAGGTTTTGAATTCCCTCTTCCTACTGTCAAGAAGAAATATGATATTCTTATTGTTGGGGACATGCATATTCCTGTTGAGGTAACCTACTGTTATTCGAAAATTCTCTGGTTTCATGTTATTCGAAATGAGTTTGTTAACAAGACCCGATCAACCTTGTTAGTGAATTCCTTTTGATGAGCATGAGATGGATGAAGTTAGAAAACACAACTCTCTGTACCCTCTTTTTACTTTCTGTTATTTAGATTAAATAAAGCAAAATTAGTATTTTTCTGTCTGTTTTCTGGATTATCCATGAAATAAAAAATACCCCGAAAATAAAAGTTCTCCAAATGCCCTGATAATTAAATATGTTTTTTTCTAGAATATTTGAGAATATCTGGCACTGAGAACATAGCAGGGGAGCAAGCACCTGGCCACGAGGGTCCAGGGCGCGCCCCCTGCCTCGTGGGCCCATCGTGGCTCCCCTCCACTTATTCCAGCTACCACACACTCCTTCTTCCTTGCAAAAAATCACAAGCCAGCTCAAACCCGAGTCCAAGCTCATCTTGCTGCCATTTTCGATCTCCTTGCTCAAAGCTCCTCTCACAAACTGCTTTGGGGGATTGTTCTTTGGTATATGACTGCTCCAATGGTCCAATTAGTTTTTGTTCTAGTGCTTTATTCATTGCAAATTTTTGCTACTTAGGTGACCCTGTTCTTGAGCTTGCATGCCAAATTTATATGGTCAAAAGTAGTTTTAATGCATGATATTGCCTCTAGGCACTTGTAGGAGTAGGTTCTATCAATTTTGTTGAGTTTGGTTCACTTTTATTTTGAGTTGCTAAAAATTTCAAAAAAAAAGATGAAGAGATTTTTGAGGGGCTCATCGAGCCATAGCTCGAAGGATAAACAAAGTGAAGAGAACAAGAAGCCCAAGTATAATCTCCCTCGCACCGTGGAGGTTCGGCCGTGTGAATGACCTTGTGATGATTTCTTGAGAGCAGTCGGGATTTATGATGATTTATATGAATTTACTGAGAATGCAGGCCTCATCGGCTTCATCCACGACCAACGTGAAAAGTACCTCTTACTCACCAATATCTTTGTGTAAAACTTTCATTTCCATGCTAGGAGCTCACCACCTACGGTGGAATTTTATTTATATGATGAGCATAACGAGATTTCACTTCGTGATTTTTGTCGGGTTTGTTTGATCCCTTTTGAGGGCAGTGTAGAGGAACCACATCGTGACGATGTGGAAGGTTTTATTGATACAATTGCTGTAGGGGAAACGAAGAAAGTTTCCGATGCAAGAATTACTAGCATACATTTTCCTATTTTACGTTGTCTCACAATATTTGCTAGTAGATGCTTAATTGGTCACGGAAATTGTGGCAACCTTAGTGTCCCTGATATTGTTATTTTGTGCCATGTCTTGTTCCGTGATGACACATTTAGTATGAGCGCTATTGTTGCAAAGAGGTTAAATCTTAATTGTACTTAGGGCCCCATCTTGGGAGGTATCCTTGCCTCGCGCCTCGCTGCACATTTTAACATACCTATTAGGCATTACGAGAAGGAAGAGAAGTTGTTGCCTCCTGTTCTTCTAGACTATAAGAGTATGGTAGCACATGATTTTATCGTTAAGAATAAGGAAAAGATGCTTAAGTACAAGCTGATATTTGATAAAAATCACCCTGAGACTATTACTTTCCCTCCTCCTTCCTTGTTTGAATTATCTGCAGGCAAGTACCTTGTTCCGCCGGAGGCCATTCACGCCTTTCGAAACCCCACACCAGCTACAGAGCCAGAGCCAGAACCACAATTTGATCCTCACCGGCAGTCTGTTTATCAGTGGAATCCGGAAGAGCTCGCCAACTAGTGGCACCAGGGGGATCCTTCTCAGTACGACCCCAACTATAACTTTGGATATCCGCCAGGCCAGCTGTGGCCATAGACCAACTTAGGCCAAAAGCCTAAGATTGGGGGAGTACGTATTTCTCACTGACATTACATTTATGCTCACACACTCATGCTAGTTGTCGGTCCACATACTTTTTCATTGTAATATCCATGCTAGTTCATTTCCCTTTTTATGCTTTCTTCTTGTGTGTTTAATAAACCGTAAGAAAAACAAAAAAAATTAGTTGTAGCTTTTAGTTAGTTTACTTTCTATGCCTGTAGTATTAATAATTAAAAAGAAAACCCCAAAATATTTCTCGTTCTTCTTTTGCTTGTTGGGAGCTTTCCCGTGTAAATAGTTTTATTTATTTTCTTTCCTTTGGGGGTCGAGAAGAGAAGACCATAATGAAAATGTTGAGTGGCTCTTATATGCATTATTGTTGATCTAACAAAGAGTCCCATATTACCTTGTCTTCTCTCTTGAATTGAATGCTTGCAGATTCCAGCTTAGTCCAATGCACGTGCACTATTATTATTATCCACACTATTCGATCGTGCAAGTGAAAGGCAATAATGATGATTATATGATGAACTTATGGAGATGAGAAAAGCTGGTACGAACACGACCTCTCTTTTATTTGTAAATATGATTAGTTCATCGTTCTTGATTCAACCTATTACGAAAGAAACATGTTTGCAATGACAATTAGAGATTGTAGTTGCTTATGCCATGCTTAATTATCTAGGAGCTTATAATGGTTTACCTTGCGTGCCAACATGCTATTAAAATGGTTGTGATGTGGTATGATAGGGTGGTATCCTATTTTGAACGATTCGAGTGGCTTGACTTGGCACATGTTCACGCATGTAGTTGAAACAAAATCAACATAGCCTCTACGATATTTATGTTCATGGTGCATTATATCCTACTCATGCTTGCATTCGGTGTTGATTAATTTTAATGCATGTTCATGACTGTTGTCGCTCTCTAGCTGGTCGCTTCCTAGTCTTTTTCTAGCCTTCACTTGTACTAAGCGGGAATACTGCTTATGCATCCAATTCCATAAACCCCAAAGTTGTTCCATATGAGTCCACCATACCTACCTATCCACGGTATCTACCTACCATTCCAAGTAAATTTGTATGTGCCAAACCTTAAAATAAACATTCTATTTTGTATGCTTGAACAACTCATGTATCAACTAGGGATGTCTGTATATTCCATGCTAGGCGGGTTATTCTCAAGAGGAGTGGACTCTGCTCCTCACTCACAAGAAAATGGCTGGTTACCGGGATGCCCTGTCCCATGCTTTATACAAATCAAATCAAAATAACTACAAACAAAACTCCCCTGGGACTCTTGTTAGTTGGAGGCACTCGTTGTTTAGAGCAAGCCATGGACTAATGCTTGTTGGTGGAGGGAGGGTATAAACTTTACCATTCTGTTTGGGAACCGCCTATAATGTGTGTAGCATGGAAGATATCGAGATCTCTCGGTTGTTATGTTGACAATGAAAGTATACTGCTCAAAATATTATTCATATCTATTTGAAAACCGAGCTCTGGCACCTCTACAAATCCCCGCTTCCCTCTGCGAAGGGCCTATGTATTTACTTTTATGTTGAGTCATCATCTATTATTAAAAAGCACTAGTTGGAGAGCACCGCTGTCATTTGCATCCATTACTATTAGTTTACATTGAGTATGACTTGACTGGATCTCTTTTACCATGAATTACAATGTCTAGTCAGTCATTGATCTCTAAAGGTGCTCTGCATTTATGTTTTGCGGTCTCAGAAAGGGCTAGCGAGATACCATCTTATTATATCATATTTATGATTGTTTTGAGAAAGTGTTGTCATCCGAGATTAATTATTATTGCTCGCTAGTTGATTATGCCATTGATATGAGTAAACATGAGACCTAAATGTTATTGTGAATATGGTTAGTTCATAATCTTTGCTGAAATCCTGAATGCTGGCTTTACATATTTACGACAACAAGAGCAAACAGAGTTTGTAAAAGTTTTTCTTTATCACGTTCAGTTTATCAACTGAATTGCTTGAGGACAAGCAAAGGTTTAAGCTTGGGGTAGTTGATACGTCTCCGTTGTATCTACTTTTCCAAACACTTTTGCCCTTGTTTTGGACTCTAACTTGCATGATTTGAATGGAACTAACCCAGACTAACGTTGTTTTCAGCAGAATTGCCATGGTGTTATTTTTGTGCAGAAATAAAAGTTCTCGGAATCACCTGAAAATCAACGGAGAATTATTTTGGAATATATAAAAAAATACTGGAAGGAAGATCGACGTCAGGGGGCCCACGCCGTGTCCATGAGGGTGGGGCGCGCCCTACCCCCCTGGGCGCACCCCACTGCCTCATGGGCCCCCTGACGCTCCACCGACCTCAACCTTGACTCCATATATTCACTTTCGGGGAGAAAAAAAATCAGAGAGGGATTCATCGCGTTTTACGACACAAAGCCGCCGCCAAACCCTAAACTCTCTTGGGAGGGCTGATCTAGAGTCCGTTCGGGGCTCCGGAGAGGGGAATTCGTCACCATCGTCATCATCAACCTTCCTCCATCACCAATTTCATGATGCTCACTGCCGTGCATGAGTAATTCCATCGTAGGCTTGCTGGACGGTGATGGGTTGGATGAGATTTATCATGTAATCGAGTTAGTTTTGTAAGGGTTTGATCCCTAGTATACACTATGTTCTGAGATTGATGTTGCTATGACTTTGCTATGCTTAATGCTTGTCACTAGGGCCCGAGTGCCATGATTTCAGATCTGAACCTATTATGTTTTCATCAATATGAGAGTTCTTGATCCTATCTTGCAAGTCTATAGTCACCTATTATGTGTTATGATCCGTTAACCCCGAAGTGACAATAATCGGGATACTTACCGGTGATGACCGTAGTTTGAGGAGTTCATGTATTCACTATGTGTTAATGCTTTGGTCCGGTACTCTGTTAAAAGGAGGCCTTAATATCCCTTAGTTTCCACTAGGCCCCCGCTTCCACGGGAGGGTAGGACAAAAGATGTCATGCAAGTTCTTTTCCATAAGCATGTATGACTATATTCGGAATACATGCCTACATTATATTGATGAACTGGAGCTAGTTCCGTGTCACCCTAGGTTATGACTGTTACATTATTGATCGCATCCGGCATAATTCTCCATCACCGATCCAATGCCTATGAGCTATTCATATATTTTTCTTCGCTTATTTACTTTCCCTTGCTACTGCTATCATCACTATAAAACCCAAAAATATTACTTTTGCTACCGTTACCCTTTTGACACCGTTACCACTACTATCATATTACTTTGCTACTAAATACCTTGTTGCAGATATTAAGTTTCCAGGTGTGGTTGAATTGACAACTCAGCTGCTAATACTTCAGAATATTATTTGGCTCCCCTTGTGTCGAATCAATAAATTTGGGTTGAGTACTGTACCCTCGAAAACTATTGTGATCCCCTATACTTGTGGGTTATCAATAACTCCCATGTGTCCTCGGGAGCGCTTTCCTTCATATAAGAGTTTGTCCAGGCTTGTCCTTTGCTACAAAAAGGATTGTGTCATCTTGCTGCACCTCATTTACTTTTATTACTTGCTACTCGTTACAAATTACCTTATCACAAAACTATCTGTTACCGATAATTTCAGTGCTTGCAGAGAAATCCTTACTGAAAACTGCTTATCATTTCCTTCTGCTCCTCGTTGGGTTCAACACTATTACTTATCGAAAAGGCTACGATAGATCCCTTACACTTGTGGGTCATCAAGACTATTTTCTGGCGCCATTGCCGGGGAGTGAAGTGCCTTTGGTAGGTGGAATTTGGTAAGGAAAAATTTATATAGTGTGCTGAAATTTACTGTCACTTGTTACTATGGAACATAATCCTTTAAGGGGCTTGTTCGGGGTATCTTCACCCCGACCAGTAGAGCGAAGAGTTGCTCCTCAACCTACTGAACCTACTAAAAATGTTTACTTTGAAATTCCTTCAGGTATGATAGAGAAACTGCTAGCAAATCCTTTTGTAGGAGATGGAACATTGCATCCTGATTTACACTTAATCTATGTGGATGAAGTTTGTGGATTATTTAAGCTTGCATGTATGCTCGATGATGTTATCAAAAAGAAGGTATTCCCTTTATCTTTGAATGGAGAGGCATTGACATGGTATAGGCTATGTGATGATATGGGATCATGGGACTACAAGCGATTGAAATTGGAATTTCATCAGAAGTTTTATCCTATGCATCTTGTTCATCGCGATCGTAATTATATATATAATTTCTGGCCTCGCGAAGGAGAAAGCATCGATCAAGCTTGGGGGAGGCTTAAGTCAATGTTATATTCATGCCCTAATCATGAGCTCTCAAAAGAAATGATTATTCAAAACAATTATGCTCGGCTTTCTCTCAATAATCTCTCCATTTACGATACTTCTTGTACTGGATCTTTTATGGTGAAGACTATTGAATTCAAATGGGATTTATTGGAAAGAATTAAACGCAACTCTGAAGATTGGGACCTCGACGAAGGTAAGGAGTCAGGTATAACACCTAAGTTTGATTGTGTTAAATCTTTTAAGGATACCGATGCTTTCCGTGGATTTAGCACTAAATATGGACTTGACTCTCAGATAGTAGCTTCTTTCTGTGAATCCTTTGCTACTCATCTTGATCTCCCTAAGGAGAAGTGGTTTAAATATAATCCTCCCATTGAAGTAAAAGTAGTTGCACCTATTAAAGTTGAAGAAAAGACTATCACTTATAATGATCTTGTTGTTCCTACTGCTTATATTGAGAAACCACCTTTCCCTGTTAGAATAAAGGATCATGCTAAAGCTTCAATCTTAGTCAACAAAAGTAATATTAGGACACAAACCCCCTGAGCAAGTTAAAGTTGAACCTAAAATTGCTATGGTTAAAGATCTCTTGGCCGATAATATTGATGGGCATGTTATTTACTTCTGCAATGAAGCTGCTAGAATTGCTAGACCTGATGCTAAAAATAAACATAGGCCTGTTGTAGGCATGCCTATTATTTCTGTTAAAATAGGAGATCATTGTTATCATGGCTTATGTGACATGGGTGCTAGTGCAAGTGCAATACCGCATTCCTTATACGAAGAAATTATGCATGATATTGCACCTGCTGAGATAGAAGATATTGATGTTACCATTAAACTTGCCAATAGAGATACTATCTCACTGATTGGGATTGTTAGAGATGTTGAAGTCTTGTGTGGGAAGGTTAAATATCCTGCTGATTTTCTTGTTCTTGGTTCCCCACAAGATAGCTTTTGTCCCTATATTTGGTAGACCCTTCTTGAATACTGTTAATGCTAAGATAGACTGCAATAAGGATATTATTTTTGTTGGTTTAGGGGATATGTCTCATGAGTTTGATTTTGCTAAATTTCGTAGACAACCCCATGATAAAGAAATGCCTAGTAAAGATGAAACTATTGGTCTTGCTTCTATTGTCGTGCCTCCTACTGATCCTTTAGAACAATATTTGCTAGACCATGAAAATGATATGTTTATGAATGAAAGAAGGGAAATAGATGAAGTATTCTTTAAACAGGGACCTATTCTGAAACACAACTTGCCTGTTGAAATCCTAGGGGATCCTCCTCCACCCAAGGGTGATCCCGTGTTTGAGCTTAAACCATTGCCTGATACTCTTAAATATGCTTATCTTGATGAAAAGAAGATATACCCTGTTATTATTAGTGCTAACCTTTCAGAGCATGAAGAAGAGAAATTATTAAAAACTCTGAAGAAGCACCGTCATGCTATTGGATATCCTCTTGATGATCTTAAGGGCATTAGTCCCACTCTATGTCAACACAAAATAAATTCGGAGAAAGATGCCAAACCAGTTATTGATCACCAACGGCGGCTAAATCCTAAGATGAAAGAAGTGGTAAGAAAGGAAATATTAAAGCTCCTTGAAGCAGGTATAATTTATCCCGTTGTTGATAGTCAGTGGGTAAGCCATGTCCATTGTGTCCCTAAGAAGGGCGGTATTACTGTCGTTCCTAATGATAAAGATTTATTGATTCTGCAAAGAATTATTACAGGTTGCAGGATGGTAATTGATTTCCGCAAATTAAATAAAACTACTAGAAAATATCATTACCCTTTGCCTTTCATTGATCAAATGCTAGAAAGCTTATCCAAACATACACATTTTTTCTTTCTAGATGGTGTCTCTGGTTTCTCTCAAATACTTGTGTCAGCTGATGATCAAGAAAAGACTACTTTTACTTGCCCTTTCGGTACCTTTGCTTATAGACGTATGCATTTTGGTTTATGTAATGCACCTGCTACCTTTCAAAGATGCATGATGGCTATATTCTCTGAATTTTGTGAAAAGATTTGTAAAGTTTTCATGGATGATTTCTCTGTTTTTGGATCCTCTTTTGATGATTGCTTGAGCAACCTTGATCGAGTTTTGCAGAGATGTGAAGAAACTAACCTTGTCTTCAATTGGGAGAAGTGCCACTTTATGGTTAATGAAGGCATTGTCTTGGGGCATAAAATTTCTGAAAGAGGTATTGAAGTTGACAAAGCTAAAGTTGATACTATTGAAAAGATGTCATGTCCCAAGGACATCAAAGGTATAAGAAGCTTCCTTGGTCATGCCGGTTTTTATAGGAGGTTCATTAAGGACTTCTCAAAAATTGCCCGGCCTCTGACTAACCTATTACAAAAAGATATTCCTTTTGTATTTGATGATGATTGTGTAGAAGCATTTGAAATACTTAAGAAATCCTTGATTTCTGCACCTATTGTTCAGCCACCTGATTGGAATTTACCTTTTGAAATTATGTGTGATTCTAGTGATTATGCTATATGTGTTGTTCTAGGACAAAGAGTTGATGAGAAATTAAATGGTATCCAATATGCTAGTAAAACCCTAGACAATGCCCAGCGAAATTATGCTACTACTAAA